>NW_014333216.1:729549-762021 GCF_000341935.2 Cephus cinctus | reverse complement strand
TTGGGGGGGGGGGGGAGGGTAAATAAATTCCTAATATCTTATTAGCTAATTAATGAAAATATTAAAATATCGTGTAAGGGTGGTGGCACGATTGACAATAATTATCAGTGCGACAAACTTGAGGAATAAAATTTTAATTTTATCCCTTGTAAAAAATCGCGTACATTTTGCTGCAATTCTTTCATCCTACTGTACTCTCTTATCGTCTCAATGTTCGCTTGTTGCCGATCAAGGGCTCAGTGATGCCAACCTTTGCAATTTGTCGTCTGGCCGGCAATTTGCCAAGCGAATGCTCGTGGGCGCTATGGCTGCTTCCGACGGATATTCGGCGTCGAAAATTGCCAATTGTCTCAATGGGGAACACGATTTGTATTGTCGAGCAAGATCAGAACGCTGCTGGCTCTTTAGTTTGTTTTATTGTTGGTAAACGACTTTGAGTGTCTTGGGTAAGACCAGGAGTTACTTAGATTATTAATGGGTAATTAGAAATTATGAGAATTTGAATATTTTCTTTTTATTTCTCTTACATTGTATAAGTGGACAAATTTGAAATTTGTTCATACTGAAAACATTGGAGCTAATTATTTATTAAATTCGTACCGTCACTACCTAGTGTTAAGAGCGAATAATGGGCCCAGAGTACTCGTAGGGATTCCCACAAGAACTACTGGACCCCCATAAGGCCCATTTTATACGGGGTTGTATATATAGTGTACAGCCATGGGGTGCACGACCCCGTAATTACACCGTGGGTTGGCAGATGTGCATCGCATGTCCCTAATAGCCGTCCGGTGTGACACTATGTGAGAATATCTGAACCCTCTATGGGGAATCTATGGGAATTCGATGGCAAGTCCATACATAGACTTTCGATAATTTACACTGCGATGAGTCAATCGTAAATTAAGGACACCTGTTATCTTTTTTCCATTATCCCCACACACCTACGCTATGGGTAACCACGATCTATGAGAATTTTGATAATTCGAATTGTCATGGGGTCCTTGAAACGAGGGTTCGAAAAAAAAGGTATGGTGTCACTTCGATACACCCTGTCACCGAGCTATTATTATATCCATGGTTATTAATATCCGGTTTTATTTTCACACGGATGGTATTCTATGGGACACCATATGATAAAAAAAATTTATAATCAATTATACAATGACAAATAAAGCAAAACTACTGTGTTATCAAAATTAGATTTATTAATTTTGTATTTTTTATTCCTATAGGTGGTCCATGTAGTACGAGACAAATATTGTTACAGTAGTTTAATGTATGCCGTAAGGGAGCACGTAACCTATATGTGACTCAAGTGTTTTCTACCCCATATACGTAAGTAACCCCACGAATCCGGCTGTGGCACCCCATATAAGAAAAGAGCGTGAGACTCGACTCGAGTCTATTTTTAAAATCCTTTCCCAGGACACCCTTTTCAGGATCTTCGTAACTTTTACAATCTGCTCTAATTTTCCAGTTTCTTTTAACCTCCTTGTGTATCTCGTATTTCCTAACCTAAATCTTGTCACAGGATCACGTGTATGTACATGTATATACTTATGTATATTTATGATCCTACTTGTAATCAGACTTCTTGACGTTTATTTAGATTTTGAAATCTTCATCCTTTTCTTCCTCTTCCTTTTTTTTTCTTTTTCATTTACGGCGATAATTACCCGAGGTGTGGCGGCGCCACTAGTTCTCGTCTCTTCGGACTTAGTCTTGTTTTCCATAGGATAAACAATTTTAACCAAACTTTTTTCAACAAGCTTACTATACTATACCTGTCATCAGACAGAGCTTGAATGTGTGATGTTGTAAATAAGAAATTTTTTTTTGATAATGTAAATAAATTATTAAGATTTACGAACACTTTTTTATGGAAACATTATATATGCTGTTACGTAAATACAGACATGTATTTTTGACTATATATAAATAATGTATAAAATTTCGATAAAAAAATTGCATACAAAATTTGGTATATATATATCCACTATTATATGATTATGGCTTAAGGATCAAGAGCAAAATGATCGTCCTTGATCCCTCTTTTCTTCTGTATATTCAAAAGACAAAATAATTCGATTGCACCAGGTGGAAGGGTTGCAGGATGTAAAATCCATAGGAAGGACCGGAAGGACTTTGAATGGTGTTTATGGGGTCCAAGGACTCTCCCACGCCCCATTAAAAAGGACTATCAAACTCATAAGGTGTTCACGATGTATGTAGGTCGTAGTCCTTCCTCTGAAAATCGTGTTCATTATACGAACCCATATGAGGCAAGCACGAGGAATTTTCACTCTAACCCCATGGGAACTCGACGTACATTTTTTTCCCCATATTAAGTACCCATCTTTGAATTCCCATGAAGATTGCAAGAAGACTCAAAAGTACATGCGACTCGTTATCGCCTGTGTAAAATTCATATAACATATGGCGCTTATACTTGGAACCGGTGGTTTCCCATAAGAAATCTGATACACCTTAGTACTACAGGTTCCCCATAGAGTGATACTTAACTTTTTTGATTTTTTTAAAATTAAGTATCCGTACCTGGAATCAAAACACAAAAATGTCACTTTGTTAAAGCCAATGAAAAATTTCCCATAAAAATATTTTATGGTGAATTTTCATAATTTTTTGGAGTATTTTTTTATCACGTCTCTCAGATTCAATCGAACATCTTCAGGACTGACTTTACTTCTTCTCTTCTTCTGCGTTGATCTATGCTGTCTTATATCCATCTTTATGCATCATGTCGATCTGCATATAATGACGGAGCTGATTGGCCGGATGTGGCGCTCCCATAACTCGAAAAATGCATAAATTTTTATTTGTTTGCCGAAAATTTATTGATTTATTTAATGGTACTGCATTTATGGTTAGTTTTGAAAGTTTTTCTAGAAATTGCCCGCTTTTTGGAAAACCCACGGCCACTTAAGGTACCGGCCTCCTTGTGTCGTTGGTTTAAAGGGACGATTCTACAGGAGGATCCCATGGGAAGTAAGGAAGGATTTTATGACCTAGTCCTTGGGGACGGGAGGTCCTTGTTCCAGGACTTCGAAAACAAGACAATTCCCAGAACGTTATAGTCCCACGGGGCACCATAGAAGGGCGGCATTTAGCGTGGCGAAAAATCTTGCCCCTTAAAGAGCTTAAGAAAGCGGTTTGCATTCAAAGGCTAACGCCATAGTTAACCTTCGTCCTCCCATGGATTTTCTTATGGGTAGTAAAACAATGAAAATTGACGTGTTTTCAGAATTTTTAGTGGCCCTCAAAATTTTCCACATAAAAAAACCAAGTAACACATTTTTTAAACTATAATACCAGTAGCACGTGTTTTTACCTAAAAATTAAAAAAAAACATAATCACTACTTCGTTACTTGATGGGTCACGACTTCCTAATCGGAAGTGACGATTCTGAGTGGCCAGTGAAAAGGCTAATCAAGATTACCAAAATGAGGAAGAACATCAAGCGGAGAAAGGAAGTTAATAAAAAAAAAAAGGAATGATCTGGATGAGGGAATGTGAGAAGGAAAGGAATGATTCCCTACTGGATAGTGTCGCTGGTTGGTGGCCATATGGTATTTTCTTGTCCAGCACGGAAATACCGAAGAAAAAAAGATCCTTATTTATTGCATTATCTACGCGTGGACATTTGGCCGTCATTTCGTCCTTTCATTTCTATATAATACAAAAGAACAAGACTCTCCCTATTGTCCTACAGGAAGGAAGAGTACGCTTGAAGAAGGAAGTCAGCCATTCCTCGGAACCCTCTTCTTGCACTATGTCCTTGTACTTAGTTTTCATTGTTTCCAAACACGTTTCGAAACCCCATGACATTCCCATAACTTGATCATACCGAAAAATACCATACTTGTGAAAATTTCACCAAAGGATTCCATATAATTTTCACAGAAAACTTAGAAATTTTCTACTCCAATGATATGGGGGTACCCATGGGGGTCGACACCAAGAAGTACAAGGAAGCCCATAGAATTGATTATGTTTTCCCGAGCTAATGAGAACTCGAGGAAACCAATAATCTAGGCTTTTGCCTTAACGAAGTTTACTTTGATCCACAAGACCCCATGTTTATTTTTAACGCCATTAAAAACCCTGTAACTGTATAAAATAATATTTATCTTACGGCGAATAAAATTTGTTAAAAAAAGAGTGAATTTTATTTTTTAAAAATTCTTTTCATCACCATTCTACGCTACACCCGACACCACAGTACCACTGTTACAAATGTCTCACGGAGGAAGTGCGTAAGCAAGTGAGTAGTAGGCAATTGAGTAGTAACCGGAAGTCTTGACTGGGATCACGCTAACGTAAAGGAAGGGGTCACACTAGAGTAACCACGTCTCGCTCTCTACACCTTTTATTCTTTCACTCATTTTTTTTTCTCTTTACATCACTTACACAGCCATCCAATCTATCACGTTTCAGACAGTCACGTGACAGTCGACCAACCGAGCAAAACAATTTTTTAAAGGTTACCATCACAAAAACTATAATTTCCATCAACCATATAAAACAATAGTGAATAATAATAATAGTACGAAATTCACTATTTCACAAGTCACTATGCAACTATTAACTCCATGCCATAACAACGCGGAATGCGCCTGCCATTTAGCACGTGGATACGAGGAAAACGGAATGTAGCTCATATCGATCGTCGTTCGGTGAGAGGCGGGAAAAAAAAAAGAATTTGAATAAAACGAAAAGCAGGTACATGGATTTTGTGTCGGATGGAAGATCAGTCCGAAAGGATGTAGTAAGGTGTGCTCTCTGCTTACGATGCAGGTACGTATCCTAGTCCGTCCATTCTCTATTCTCATTCAAGCATTCCTCATTCCCAGACCGTTCCTGCCCTCCGCCGCCTTCCTATAATCCTCATTCTTATTCTCCGGTTCCTAGGACGATGACGCCTTGGAAGGAAGTCGCGGCATTCCCGGCCGTGAAAAATTCCGCAGCACCGAGTAGACGCCCACAGCCGCGGAATGTCAATGGGTACGGACGTTTCTTCGTTTTTACTGAAATCCTTTTTTTTCCCTCTCCCCTCTTCCCATCTCCTTTTAATTTACTCTCCCTTCCCAAGAGTCTCTTTATTCGTTTTTCATAACGCTCCGAGGTTCCCTGCACGGCTACTCACTTCGCTTGACACCCCTTAGATAAAGGGATAAAGTCAATTCACCTTGCGTTTTACGGTATTATATTCCCAGCATGTAATACGGACGCGTCATTTATTTATGTGAACGCGCGACTTGATGTTCATTGGCGGGAATATTCAAATACACGTTCGGTCGTTAAAGTACCTTTAAACGCACGAAACTTCCCGCCATAAAGATTTTATTATATTATTCGAGACAATTATTAATATATTCAGTACGTTTTTTTTCTTCATCTTTTTTCAGCTTTTTTTTTTATCAGTTCTCCTATTGGTCGGTCAATACGATTTATTTACCTTGTGTTGTCATTATCATTATTGCATATTATAATTGCAATGCTCACTATGCTCACCTAACCTCTAACATTACGATATACGAAATTGACTTCGATTCTATTTAATACAACACAAGAGCCAATGAGATGCTGATAAAAAATTTTTAAGACATAGTTAATGTGATCGTTATCTTATCCGTCGCCATTATCGACCACCGCGTGCTTTATATTTAATATATTAAATGTGTAGAAAATCGTGGGTTTAACATCTGTAAATCATAAGTCGGGTTTTGTTGAGTCAGTGTGAAGATCAGTCAAGTAAAAAAGCCATAGACTATACGAGGCTTTGGATCGCTAGGTGGGGCCTTACGAATGGGCCTCATTGGTCCCTTATATTATTATTATTATTTCATCTTCTTTTCAATTCTTATACATGCATTACACTCGTTTGTACACTTGGTCGACTTTCGACTCGACTAACTGTCGTAGGTAGGGATAGATCGATACTGTATTGGTAATTGACAATTACGATAATTCCTCATTATCGATTTCGAACACGTGAAGCTTATTAAGAAAACATATGCTTGTCTCGTGCCAATTAATGTCGCGTGACCACATGTTGAAGGGAATCGATACGGACTCATACAGTCATCAGCTGTCAATCGATAGTCGAATGATCATGACTATTTCCGGTATACTGGATAATCGGGAGGACATAAAAAATCCCATTACGATAGAAAACTGTAATTTTATTTGAAACCGGTGATATCAAAGAATAACCATTTATTTTTAACTACAGACAGTATATAATGTTAATGACTAATTAATAGGTTTATATATGTATATATTTTATATTAAAATCGAATCTCTACTCTTTTATATATTCGTTACATATGGATATATTTATATGTATACAGGGTGCCAGTGCTTGTTCGTATATGCCGTAATAATTTATGTCAGCCACTTTGGCAGACTCCCGCTGAGGGGATGCAGGTCCTGTGGGAATTTTCATACCGTTATAGGACTTTGGGCTACTTATCCCGAGAAACTCTATCCCCGTCCACAGTGAAAGGACCAATCGTGGCATTACATAATTTCAACATTTGTCCCAAAAAAAGGAGGTTGGAATTTTTAAACCAAGCCTAAATAAATATCCAGAACCAATGGGAGGGCTCAAAGGAAAAAAAAGGTAGTCCCAATTTGAAAACGACGCTTTACGTAAAACCTTGAAATTTTTATCAGTTTGAAGGTAAAAGTATTAAAAGTTTAAATTTCATTAAACTTTAACGAAACTTTTAGAAAACGGATGCACCTTGTATCATCGGTATGCATCCTAACCTCACTCAACTTGACTCTCTGTGTCTATCCTTCTCTCTTTCACCAGAAGTATCAACATTAATTCTTCTCTGGACCTTTTTTCTCTCTTTTGTTTTCTTGTAACTTCTCTCTGTGTGTTACTTCCCTCTCTCTCTCTCCTCCCTTCGGGTCCACCGAGTCCTCTCTCTTTATCTCACTTGGCCAAGAGCGCCTTTTACGATCCCGAGCTTTGTCTCTTGGCAGCGGTACTGTGTTACTGCGATGGGACTGGTCGTGTGGGGCAAGTATAATTTACATGTGAGCGGCGTCGGGCAAACGGCTTCGACGAACGGCAGACAGGATGTTTTGGTGGCGTGAAGGCATCGGCCTGAAGCCTGAAGTCTTCAATCCTGAAGCCTTCAAGCCACGAGGGCCTGAATCATTTGCCACACACTTCGCTGGCAGGTTAAGAGAAGAGCCAAGAAATCGAACGAACATCATTTTTCTATCCCGCTATAGTAAACTCACAGAATTATGTGAACCTCAATAGTTGCTCATAGTGATTAACGTGACTACTATGTCAACCATAGTAGATACTTCATTGAAACCGGCGATACTATTAACTATTCCAGGATCACGAATGATACGTACTCTTGATAATTCTAGTCCTTATCCGCATCGACTATTTACAACGTAAGATAGCCTTTGGCGCTACCACGTGTTAACTTTGACATATAGTCATTATTATTATCGACCTGTCAATGCTGAAATCGTCACATAACAAGTGCCACGTCATCATAATCCTAATGAGAATCTCGTCGTTATCTCACCGAGTCGTCTTGATAGTATTATCATTTTTTGTAAAAAAAAAGTGAATAGTATTTTTTTATACATTAGTCTTCAACTATTGTACAACTATGAGACTTATTTTTAGGTTATCGTCGATAGTATCGAAGTAGACGATTACGTAAGAGTCAGGGGGTACTATGATATTATGTCGGATATTCATGTTGGTAGTTGGCAGTTATCGTCGCGCGATGGAAATCCTTTAAACCACTTCCTTCCACGCATCCTGTTGATAGAAGGGTCCAGGGCCGACGTTGGCACGGCTCTCAAAACCTTGGCTGCAAGTTGAAGGCCATCCTCGGGCACGATCAGGACGCGTTACACTACGGGAGCCATCTTCTTAGTTCTTAAAGCTGAGGCCGAAGCCGTCGGCCGTTTAGTGTTAAATGGCCGCGCGCATACCAGACGTACTCAATGAACCGCGCGCGACCGAATGGAAGGGAGAAACTCAACGGCTCCGACGTATTAATGAACCGGTGGACTTTATTGCGCTTTATTATGATTCCGTATTATGCCATCGGAACGAGAGAATGTTTTGTATTTTTTTTTTATTGGAAAACAATTTTTTTTTGGTTTTCAATATTTTAGATCTCTTTTTCTTTTAGGCGCTACGGTTAAATTATGAGGTGACAGGATGATGCCGGTTTTATGATGTTTTAGGAATGCTCCAGATCATTTACATGGCAGTCATTCGATGTAGGAATTAAGATTTTTTGAAACAATAAATTCTTCATAAATAAAACATGCTGGGTTTAATTGACGAGTTTTATCGCGGGGATGCCTATGAGGATCTACTATACTAACTCAGCTTTACGTCCTGATCTCTGATTGGTACTTTGGGGTTTCATTCACGTCGACCATCTGACCATTCAGAGATTCACGTTTTTCATTTCCATAAAAATCGTAGTGGCGACTATCGGAAGGTACTTGGTAATGGCTTATGTGGTTGTGGATAAAAAAAATTGTAAGAAAACATGATAAACATTGTTAAACATAGTTGATACCAAGTTAATAGTAGCTTTCATAAAAATTCATATATTTAATTACTTCGGTTATAATCAGTACTATACACTACTACGATATAGTTGGTCCCGTATCAGGAATCTAGCGATGCGGGAGGCAGACCTGTCTGGCACTGCATACGCCTTGGAATCTTGTGCTACTACTACAACCACCACTGTGACTAATACCACTATTCCTGTTACCAGTACCACTTACCAGACACGATGCAATCCATTGGTACGAGACTGAAGTTAGTATTACCACTAAACCACAATTCAGGTAAAATAATCTTTCAACTATGCAACTATGATATAGTCGTAGTAACCACTATCAATATCCGTTGACATTAGTGTCATAAAAAATGTCACTATTTTCAATGAAATAAAATATGTAACATAAATAGACCAAGTATGAAAAAATTAAAACGACTATGTTAGATAGTCTACGGTGTAATAGTATTCATACCGTTAAATGACAATAGTTGTTAACTATGAATCAACATAATTACTATTGGCCATCATAGTTGCGCATAGTAGCATGGTTCCTCAGACGTGACACGCGGTGGCGTACCTGCGGCTCTGGTTTTTTGTTTATCATTTACGAATCGAACCTCGTGGCAAACCGTGGGATCAAACAAGATGTCCGACAGGGTGTGGTAACCGAATACATTCCAATCCTGTTTGTAGCCTGACCGAGGGATTTTTTCCAAGCCATTTGAGCTGTGGTTTAGAACGATCGTGACTGGGGGGTTGTTCCCGTATAATTTCTCAATCAACATTCCCTGCTCCACCTTCTCAACTTCGTCCTGGCCATTTTTTTTCCACACTCCCTCTCTGTCTCCGAAACGTTTCAGAGCATCCCCTATAATTTTTTGGACGTTTGCAAAGCAGAGGTATCCTAAATCGAAAAATTTCACCAGCCCCAAGAGACTAACTACGGACTTTTTTTTTCAACAGTACATTTACTCGACCTATCCTTATCTGTTAAGATTCTTTAAAGGCATTCCCATGTGCGCTGAGCATAAAGTACACTGATATAGGATATGGCATGAGATATATGGCAAAAGCGACTTTATCGCTCGCTGAGAACCTGTGCCATATCTGCTACTGGGTGTCGCTTTAAAAACTGGTACGCTTTGTCGCTCGTGATAAGTAAGTTTCGTATGACAACTTGAAATCGCGAAGGTTGATTCTCAAAGAATTTAAATAATCGCAAAAATACCAGTATGGATAGCGAATACTTGAGGATAGCCGTATTAAAAAAAATTCCTATCTTTATTCATATATGTATATATATATATATACTTTTATAATATATGTATACCTTTTTTTTACAAGGATATCAATGCCCCAGGAGGCTATTGGTCCAGCGGGAGACACCTGCTTCGCGGTTGGCTTTAAGGAAAACAGGTTTTCAAAGCTAGAGCTGGATCTTTAAATCCGCCCTTGTGTATGTGAAACCGTTGGCTCATTCATGATTTCGCATAAACACACAAAATGGAAAAAAAAAAGGAAAAGTACGTTGACCGACCGTGAGACTTTTTTTCAAATTTCAAAATTTACCCCCTCCACCATCCAACGAAATTATTCAAGAATAACGACGAGACGTTTAGTCACACGTTGAATTACTCGTTTTGCGTTTGTTTTACGTACGAGTTCTGGTTTACGAGAAATTCTTGCATGAGAGAGATAAAAAAAACTACGAAGAGTCAAGAGAGACAGAGTTCACACAAGTTTAAAGGATAGGTGAGGATTCCTTGAAAGCCTTGGACTTATTTACACGGCTCCCAGGTCGCCGTGACGTTGCCTACCATTAAACTCAAAAACCATATGGGATAATTGATGGCGCTCCCAGTGTCCCCACGGGACAAGGCTTAATGGCGCTCCGACGCGGGACTACCGAAACTAGAACATTCCGTGAGAATTTAAACCATTGGGCAATCGTAGATAACCATCGAACATAAGCAGTCACGAGTATCGTATCGAAAAAGTTATCAGCCGATAATTTACCATAGCAAATTACAAAATTCACATAAACAGTTCCGTTAAACCGAGTGGCGCTGCTATCGCTGTCACTTGTCAACTCGTCACCGGCAACTCGAAAAATTATACCGAAAAGATTAAAACACTGCCACAACGCTAGTATTCTCATAATCCAAAAAGAAGAGCTAGAGGGAACTCATAAAATTGTTAAAAAAAGAAACAAAGAAAACTGGTTAAGAGACATAGAAACCAGTGTAACGATAAAACAAGAAAGCGATAAAATCGTCGCCATCTTGACCACCTTGGCAACAAAGTAGCCGAAGACAAAGTATCGACGAAACTTATCTGCGATATTCAGCCACCGATTAAGACTTCCTATACACTCGTGAAATTTAATAAGGGTCAACCCAACAAAAAAATTGTACGGCATTATGTGCGTTCGCGCATGCGCGTGCGTATGCGCATGCGCAGACGTCTATTCGACTGTTTTCTATGGCGTGACGTACGAGCGAGCAAGTGCGCAGTCATAAAAGAAGAGACGGATGTCGCGTGGACGAGACGCGTGGAAGTGAGACGAGAAGAAAGTCGTTAGAGTAAGATGGTAAAACTACGTGGTAAGGTATGGTAAGGTAAGGTAGGTAACCGGCCACCTAACCGTGATCTCCAATGTCACAGAAGGTACCGGCACGCCAGTCAGGACTACCAACTTCCCAGTGGGGCTACCACGGGCTCGTGTTTCGCTTTTCGGCTTTCTCAGAAAACCCTCCTTCCACCTTATACCTTATCCTTCATCCTTTTCATATTCCACTTATTCTTCGTGTCCTTCCTCGTGTGAACCAGTCGTAGCCTACTGTCGTAAAAACGTACGTATAACATACCTGTACTATGTTTACCCGTGTCTATGCATTGGTGATACACGAAATTATATTATGCGACGTTGCGCAATGAGAAGCAGGCGGAATGAAAACGTCTGATAAATCATATACGTGTATAAATATTTGACCAGAAGATTCGAATTTATGATAAATATGGAATAGAAAGGATATTATATATTTTGGCTCGTCCTTTAGTCTATACTCGATACCCTCGGCTAATTCCACGTGTGTATATATATATATTTATTGTACATATGTAATATATATATCTGCCGAAGGCTTATGTACTCTTATATACTTGGACAGTCATTCGAACCGCATTCCACTCGGCTTCTTGTGTGGCTACGACCGAGAGACTGTGCTTAGGGTGGAGAAGTGGGAGAGAGCGAGAGAGAGAGAGAGAGAGAGAGAGTTGCACGTATAATGTATAAACTCGAAATCTGCGAAAAGTGGAATGAGTGGCACTGTAAAATAACAGTTGTGTAGACAGCTGATAAGAAATTTGAACAAAAATTTTGTCGATGTTCAAAGAGTTCTAGAGGCGATAGACAAAATGTTAAGAGTCTAGTAAAAAGGAGATATGCGTCTATCAAGTTTTATATTAGTTTCTGGATTGATGGTTGCGCGGGAAATTTAAACGTTTTCAATATTCAAACGCGTCCTTCTTTATCGACAGTGTTTCCGTACAAGCGCACCGCTCACTCTTCTTTTCCGTCTTGAATATCGCAGAGTCGATCGAAATATCTCGAATAACGGGATGCATTTATTCAACGGAAGCGCGTTTGACATTCCACAATTCGTCGACAGGGAGTCTCGGCGGAACAAAGATGAGAACAATCGGAGCGAGCGAGATGGTGGGAAGAAAAAAAAATAAAGGGGTACATAACAAAATTCCATTGACGCTACAACGCGACCGCGTGAAAGAATAGGGATGAACGGTAAGAATAAGGGGTGAAAGGGTGATGAAGAGAAAAGAGAACAAAAATAAAGATGAAAATAAAGGAGAAAAATGAGAAGGAAAAAAAGTGTCGAATATATTGTCACTCCTTACGTATTCTTAAATCGTTAAACATTGTCGATCGGTTCGAAAGAGATCCGAAAGATTTTCTACTTTGGGTCATAGTGTATGCGATAGGTTAGGATAACATGTTCCCATGACGCGTTAGATATTCTAATGCGGTCATGTCGACTACTATAGTGCAATATTCCATACTATTATATATACATATGTGTGTATATTGTACTATCCTGATATCACTATCGCTGCAATACGTACGGATACTAAAACCGATACATATATATAGTTGTGAGCAAGGGATAGTTTGGGGATACGAAAAATTAAGGGGCGTTCACAATAGCAAGCTAGTGTTTTTTTTTTTTAAATTACTATCTTGGGACATCAAAGCATTGGAATTCTTACCTAATCTAAGCTAACGAAACATTTCTATGCCATCACAAATACTGGATGTCTAACCTTAAAAAATATATAAACAAACTTGGTGTGACAGTCCGCTTTATGGTCCTCAAAACAGCCGTTACGCTGGAAATTTTTTGGGGACGGTCCCCAAAACAGCCACTTCTTAAATAAAATTCTCCCCAAAGTATCCCTTAGCAACGAATATTATGTTCGATACGATTTCGATATATATGTGCAGGCTCTTTCATGTGTACTTTGTAAATCCGCCTGCTGTTCGTTGATAATAAAGATTCGAAGGTCGCCCTAGTGGGATCTAAAGGCGAAACGAAACTCGTGTGCGAAACGCGGCTTTATGCGAATTCGTAAACTTGCACGCATCGTATGTACATACATAGAAATGTGTTAACTTGCATGCGGTCATTGTACAACGTGTATAGTTGCATAGTGCATTGTGAATAGAAATGTATAAGTACAGAGTGATGTACTATGTATAATAGTAGAAAAAGATATTTGAATTTTTAACTATGCAAGACGGTAGGATTTTTTGTAGGTTTATACTTAATGTGCCTTGAATTTAATAGTGACTTTTTTATAGTATTACTATGATTGTTGTACTATGATAAGTTTGAAGAGTCGATAAGAAACACGACTAACACGACTCGTAGTAGTTGTACGTGTTGTACGTAGTAATTGTACGTGCAAGAATAGTAAATTTCTTCCCCTTTTTCTTGTTCGTCGAGCGTAAAGTCGACACGATAATAATCGGCTATTAAAGGGACATTGCCTTTTGTACTAGTAATGAGTAACTATGCTCGAGTTACGTCACGTAGTGGTAGAGTAAGCGCGTGTACTAGAGTCACTAGGACGTACTATGTCGATCGCATAGTGGAGGTAATGACAGCGATAGTGAAAATGATAATACTAGTAACAGGTGTAGTGCTGTCGATTGGATTAGAAATAAGATTTGGCTAATTGACGTTCGTAACTACTACACAACTATGCAACTAGGGTACCGGCAATTATTATAAGACTGCATAGTTGTCGATCAATTGTTTTACACTAATAATAAATAAATTTATTTATGTGCATAGTTGCTATTTGTGATTGATTGATTGGTTAATCAAAATGTTGGAAATGAGACAATAAAATTCTTTTTTATTAGGGAGATAACATTTTTTGCAAATTTTTTATCCAAATGGATAATCGATCTGAGAGATTTGAGAGCCACTGCACGCTAACAGCATCTACACTCCATGAATGGAACGACTTCCACGAATGGTACAGCCTGATCAGACATTTCAAATGTCTCACGGTCCGAAGTTGGAGTATTGGGATGCTTTTTCAAAATTATGAAATCTTTGTTGTCGGTTAAAACTTTTTTTCCACATTTCGGTGATTTATCGTCAATTTTTATTCGCTACTCGATCGGTACTATGCATTGTTCTATGTGCTTTATGATTTCATTTTTTATTGCTTTTTCTGCTGTCTACTCATGGCACGAGAATTCTGACGGTAGAGTGTAATCGGGGGATTCCCCTTTTCGAGCGTACAAGAATTGTTAATTAATTAGATAGCGTATGCCTTATGGGCGCGAATAAATTTAATTAGCCGTACTCCACCGTATATCTGCACATTTAATTTTGATTATATTTTCTCTATTATTCTCTTACATCATTTATCTTGAACTTACGAATTTCTAGGCGTATAATCAATTACAAAATGTATGTAACAGCGAGATTCTCTGTTTTTCTAGTCAAAGTGTAATTTGAATTTGACATATTTTTTTTAATACTTCGGCATTAATCAAATAGTAACAAGATCCGTGCTTAAATAACAACCATTATTAGTTATTACAAAAATACACGCACTGATAGATAGATTAAGGGAGGATGACATCGTATGAATTTATGTTTGCACAAAGAAGAAGTCGACCCTCCAGGAACTTATTTCGAGTTAATTACATAAGGCTGTCGTATTTCACTCTGTCGTATAAAAATATATAGTGAAACGATAAAAAGTCGAGATATAAATTGACAGAAATTATTATGCTTGGTATACGGTCTCTGCGGAATACTGGATATTAACCGCCGCCAGTACGTATATAAGCAATGCATTATGGTTACTAAAATTCAGCCAATGGTAGTCGTTTATTTTAAAAGTTATGTCACCATACCGACAGATGACACTATTGGCACGTTTCTACAACCTGTTCACTCGAGTAGTGTAATTTGACCGATCGTACGAGAGGATTACACTTAATAAATTAATATAGATTTTAGTATTAAATTAATGACCGAATTTAAAAATTTGTTATTCCATTATACCGTTATAATATCTGATTAACGGGAAACTATTTTATTAGTATCTAGTTAGACATTGTTTTCCAGTGGGGAACTGAGAATGCTGGAATCCCTTTTCTTTTTCAGATCTCGCCGGCCGATTCGCCAGCTCGCCTAATTCCGTCACGTAGCCGCAACCTCGGGCAGCTTTAATAATCTTTGAGACGCACACGGCGCCGAATTCAATTCAATTCCACGAAGCGCCGGCCCGCACTTCTTTCCGAGGGGCTTTCATCGCCCGTATTATGTTATCGGATATTAAGTCTAACGTATAGTTTGTTATGGGAGTTCAAATTTCGTATTGGCGAATAAATAATACCGTGCAAATCGGATTGCATAATTTTTAAACAGTCCGTAGCAAAATAAGTTTTAAAATAGAATTTCAGTTTGCATTCCCCGTTACGATACATTATTTTATATTGTATAGCCAATGCAATATTAATTGATGACATTTTTGCGATAGATTGTGTTATTGGTATTTATTGTTGGACTTTTTAGATGTGTCGGTAATGAAGTTTTGCAATACCAACGGAGTTAATGGTTTTATACTGCTACTGCTACCTGTGGAACATAACGCGAAGCCTATTTAAGCTTAGTAGTTCCCTGTTTAGAGGTTCAGCTTTGCGGCAGCACAGTAGACAATATTGATGTGAATTGAGCTTTGCAGCTTGTATGGCATTCGTGTAGGATTCAGTAGGATTCTTTGACGTTTGTTGTATAAGAGCTGCATGATTTCTAACCTCCAATAACGAATAACTGTGTGTGATATATTCGAATATTTCCTTAACTTCGTATAAAGGAAACCGTAACAATGTCGGAACGTAAAGTATTGAACGTAAGTATCATTATAATGATCAGATAACTATAATTCATTGGATATCTGATATATGCATTATATATAGGTTAGATTTTGGTGCTTACATCCTTAAGTTATCAGTTATAGCTTGATTACATAAATATCTTATTTTTTTCACAGAAATACTATCCGCCGGATTTCGACCCGTCGAAAATTCCGCGGATGAAATTTGCCCGCAACCGTCAGTATACTGTTCGTTTGATGGCACCCTTTAACATGCGTTGTAAAACCTGTGGCGAGTACATATACAAAGGAAAAAAGTTTAATGCTCGTAAAGAGGATGTGGAGGGTGATGATTATCTGGGAATAAGGATATATCGTTTTTACATAAAGTGTACACGTTGCCTTCAAGAAATATCATTTAAAACAGATCCGAAGAACACAGATTATGAGATAGAGGCTGGTGCTACACGAAATTTCATGGCATTGAAATTAGCCGAGGAGCAGGCACAGCGGGAGGAGGATGAAGAGAAGGAAGAGGAGGCGACTAATCCAATGAAGTTACTTGAAAAGAGAACACAGCAATCAAAACAAGAGTTAGAATTGTTGGAATCTCTTGAAGAATTGAAGGACCTTAATAGGAGACAGCAAACTATTGATTATGATCAGATGCTTGAACAGTTTGACACAGAAGCAGCTACTCGAAGAACTGAAAAGGAACAGGAAGAATTGGATGAACAATATGTTCGTTCTGTATTTGGACAGAAACAGGGAACTAGTGGCGTTGTTGTAGAAGAGGAAATTATTGAGTTGAAGGATGAAAGCAATGAACCACCAAGAAAAGTAATGAAAACAGATGACAAGAAGGTTAAAGAGAAGGACGAATCATCGGTAGAAGAAGTTAATGAAGCACCGAATAATGACAATGTAAGTTCAATATTCCTAAAAACCTAAGTCTAAAAAAATATGGCTAAATAAATTCTAACACTGCCCTATTCTTTGAGCAGTATTTTAGAGTCTCAACATTGTGGCTGTATACTAAAATTTATTTACAGAAAACACAATTGCAATCTACATCAGTGTCCTCGATTGTTGGTGGATCTACGTGGTCATCAAATTCAGGTATAACGTCAAGCAAATCGAATTTGAGTGGTCTTGTGAAGAAAAAAAGTAATTTAGGAGTGAAACTATACTCGGGTATCAAAAAAATAGATCAATCGATTAATTTAAAAACTGAATCAAGTTATTCTGAAAATCTTGAGAAACCAAAAACCGAAAATGATAAAAAATCGGCAATTCCAAAAATAGATGAAACTGTCGAACCTAAGAAAATCGTAGAAAATACACAGATCTCTACAGTCAATGGATTATCGTTACTCGGTGCTTATTCTGGTAGTAGTGATAATGACAGTGATTGATAAAAAAATTCAAATTTTAATTAAATTGTACATACTTTTAATGTATAATATATATCAACAGTTAATTGACACATACAAAAAAAACGGATTATAAAAATATTTATAAAAGCAAGGAATTATTTTTGTTTCTATCTGCATTTGATTTTTTTCATTAATTTTCTTTTTCTTAAATATACGTGATTCTTATATACGACATTGAATCAACGAAAGATTGGCCAATATAAACGAATCGTAAAAAAGTGAATAAATAATACAAAAACAAACGTACAACAAGACTCAAAAGAAAAATGGCTAATCTTTCAGTGCTTCAATGGTTCCTGGTATGACTGGACGGGCTAGAACGTTGTGAAGACCATTTGAAAATTCCTTACGCGAAGCTGAACCCTTTACTCCTAGAAAACAAAAGAGCACAATCAAAACTAAGAATCGGTGCAGGTCTGTTTCAAAGGCTAGGCACTCTGTAAGGAATTTTAAGGTTTCTCATATTGCTTATTAACAAAGAATTTCTAATAAAACAAAAATTTATAGCTCAGGGTTCAGCACCTAGCCTGTCAAATCAGACCAAATTATACAAAGTACAATGAAACTATGTTAGCAATTAAACTCTTACATATGTATCAAAAAACTGGTCGGATGAATAACAAAAGAATTCCAAAATTATCTCTAAGTGGTATACTGTCGCACACGAATAGGAGGTGTGTGTCTATGGGGTGAGGATGATTTAACAGGGCTTGGTGAATGACTGTCTCCTCTAAAGATTCTGTTATATCCACGATTAACGCTCCGCGACTCTCTGTTATTGCATTCATTTTTTTCCATCATTTCCAGAGAGGTAGGTACGGCTCTTGACGGTTCGCCATTGTAGTTAGCTTTGGAATGTTTAACGAGCTTTCTGGTACCCTCAAAAGCTATTGGTCCCATTAACCAATTATAAAATGCTTCCCGATCACAATCAATATCACGCGTCGGACATTCCCTGGCTTCCCGACCATATTTCACATTGTTTTCATGGTGCAAACCACGTTCCACTGCCATAGCAGTGGGAATCGAGAAGGCATTGACCGTTTTGGTTCGCGCCTTATGTAGAAGTGGCGCAGATCGTGGATCCGAAGATGGTCGAGGTTGGCCGAAAAATTGGGAATTGGGCGGAGCGGATGGACGGAGTAATGTTTGTTGGTGGGGGTGACGTGGTGAGACACGAAAGATGCATTCCTTATCAGGACTCGACAAATTTAATAACGGAATCGCATCTTCCTCAACGTACCGTTCTTTGTTACGTCCCATTAAAGCCAACTCTAATTGGGCGATTCTATTTTCTAAGCGTGTCCTTTGAGCTTGGGCACGTTCTTGTTGCTCGTCCATTTGCCTGACCATTGTTTCCAGTTGTCTTATTTGCATCTGTTTGTATTCCAGGGTGGAAAATAATTCACGCAGTTGTTCAGCTTTAGCGGCAATCTGTTTGTTAACCTAATAGCATTCATTATTGTCTTTATGAATTACGTTTAAGTAGTTAATTATTTTGTATTAACTATTACTAACTTGTGCCATGTCTCTATTGTTGCCGTCTAAGACATCACGTAATTCGTTTATATTGTTTCCGTTAGATCTTTGATCCGCGCCTTTGATAAGACCTATGACTTCGTCTCGAACTCTCAGAATTTTACTTTGTTCCTTCAAGTCCTTGTCGCGTTTCTCCAACTCTATTTCTTTTTTCGCCAGAACTTTTTGCAGCTCTCCGTTTTTCCGTACGGTTTCCGACAATGCATTACGTAAGTCCGCAATTTGCTGTTGGACTTCCATCGTCTGATTACTCAAAGCTTTTCCATTTTCGTGACTCGATTTTCTGTTTACTTCAGCCATTTGATTTATTGAACCACTGTTTCTCTCTTGGCTGCAGTAGAGACACCATTTCAATCTAGCGGACATGATCGGAACTAAAAGCGATCAAATATTCATTACTTACACTAGTTCCTGACGCCTCCGCAGTGCGGCGTTCTCAGCGCGTAGAGCTTGCAACTCATTAGTCTTCATTGCTAGTTTTGCTGTTAATTTTTCACGCGTAGCTTCGTTATCCTCGTTCTAGAGAAAACCAAGAAATCGTAAGATAACCAAGAACGTATTGATTAATTAACACGACATAAAGTAACGGAAGCAAACCAAGCGCCTAAGTAACACCGTATCTCGGTATCGTTCAGATAAAAATTAGCCTACGAATTAGTGCAGTATTTTGATAAGTACTACAACTCGTGACAATATAAAGAATATTTTTTTTCCTATTTTTTAATAACTATCAAAAGCGTATTATTCCTGCACTAATTCTTATCTGAACGTACCTTTAGGATTTAGGTGAGGCGTTTGATGCAGTCTTTCGATAGTGATGCAAACTAACGGCAGCTTGATGCATGACAGCAATAATTTCCTCCTTTTCGCGGTTAAGTCTTTCTAATTTTTCATCTTTCTCAGTCAATGTTCCACGCAAGCTCTCAAGCTCGTTACGAAGACGCGTCTCATTTTCTTTATGTTCGCCATCTTGATTATGAAATGTAACGAATACGTGATTATGCTATTATGCTGGGACAGTTTAATATCGCCACTACTTGTTGTCAGAAGTTCGTAATGAAATCAAGAATGATAATTTATTTAAACTCACCAGATACATTAAGTTCCTTCGACTTCTTTGCCAACTCGCACATTTCTTCATATTTCTTTTCTAACTGACGACAACGTTCTTGAGCTTCATTCA
Organism: Cephus cinctus; assembly: GCF_000341935.2. Lineage (NCBI taxonomy): Eukaryota > Metazoa > Arthropoda > Insecta > Hymenoptera > Cephidae > Cephus > Cephus cinctus. The sequence goes on along the minus strand of NW_014333216.1, from coordinate 741,849 downwards.
GCGCAACTTCCGTTTCCTGTCTGTCCCGTAAACAACGTCCGTATTATATTAATTTGAAAGGAATCAAAATAATATTATTTATTAAAGCAGTTAATAGTACTGGAGTTTTTTCTGCTCATCCAAATCCTTATTGACGTTGTCAATTTTCTGTTCGAACTTTTCCGCCATTTCATTAATTTCCGCTTGTTTATTGTCAATATCCTTTTTCAATTCGATTAATCTACACACAAATTTTATATTAAAAGTTTGAGTTGATCTTTAAAACGAATGATTTTAGAATACCGTGATTCCAGACTCTCCCGCTGCTTCTCAAGCTGCGCCACCAGTCCGTCACTACTTTTTAAAGAACGTTGCATTTCCCGTGCTCTCTGTTCATTGCCAGTTTCTTTCTGACGTGTCTGATTCTGTAACTGCGACAAATGATTCTCATTAGACGTCACTTGGACTTCTAGTTCCTTTATTCGATTTTTGGCTTTTTGAAGTTGAGTTTCCATATTAGTTTTCTTCTCTTTAACTTGATTCGATCTTTCACGCTCCTCCAATAATTCTGCCATGATTTCGTCCATCTTCAGTCTTAGTACTTTGAGCTGATCTTGCGTTAGGCGATCTTGATTTTTCAGTCGCTCTATTTCTGACAGCAGAACTTTCGTCCTGCTGGCAAATTCATTCTGACTTCTTTTCACTTCCTCATACCTTAACTCTAATTCTGCATTCTCTAATTTGTACTGGGACAATTGTTTCGCTATCTCCGGATCTAAATTCAATTCTGTATTTTCCTGTCCAAAATCTGTTAGCCAGGAGATGATCTCAGTGCGCTTTGCCAACGCCTCCTGGCAAATACTCAGCAGAGATTCAGGAATTTGCTGAAAGGACGTCTCCAGGTCCTTTATGAATTCCTGTGTCAAAATTTCTACTCGATTTTGACAATTCTCAACGTTCTCTGATATACCGGGAGTCTGGCCTTTTTTTGCCGGAACCTGATTCACCTGAGGTAGCTCTTCGATTTTTCCAGGATCCTTAGAACCTAGTGATATCACTTTTTCCCGTAGACGATTTATGCTCTCATATAACTCCTGAGTTATTTTCTATATATAAATTTCAAAATTACTATATCGGAATAAAAATTGGTTTCGTTCAAAATACCTGCTTGTCCACCAGTTCCTTTCTGAGAATCGCATATTTCTTTTTCTTAGTGGTGTAATCATTTTCCAAAAGTCTCTTCTGAGCAACGCTAATGGCCGCTGTGGATGGCTGACTCCTTGACTTTGCAAAATTTTCATTGAACGCTGAATGACTCTTAAAAAATTACAATAATTAATGAAATTTAATCGATTCAATCATTATTTTATGAACATCCATGGAAAAAGTGTACCCTTAAACGGCGTTTTACGGTTGTCAAATTGGCATTAGTATTTCTGGAATCAGCAGTCAGCTGATCCACGGAGTCAGTCTAAAATTTATAAATACCCAAAAAAATTTTTTAATAAAAATCCAAACACCTATTTTCATAGATCTTTTTTCATATAATATTTTTATTAATGTAATTCACCTGCAACAATCCTGCTCGTCCTGGCTGGTTGATATTAGTAGGGATTTTACTCTTCTGCATGGTTGCCGACAAGGACGGCTTCCCAGGATGAACTTTTAATGCTTTCCCTTGAAATATGAAACACGAGGAAACTCGAAGACTTAACGATGTCAAATAAAACACGTAATAAAAGCATTGATAACACATGAGGTTATTCACCTGTCATTTCGATACACTGAAACCTCGGAGCGGCTATTGACATTCTCTATATCACGTTTTGACAAATCTTACCACTTTTAACATAATTTCCCAAAATTTCGAAAACAACAAGACTCCTTGGTCGTGACGTCGCGTGTGTCTTCTCATAAGGAATTTTCTTTATCGCGGAGACAACGATGATTTTGTCATGGCAATTTTCCTATTTTGTAAAGTTTTTTTTTTTATAACCCATCCACCCACGTGACAAAACAAAATTCGTTACCAGTAGCAACAGCACTCGTCTGTTATGATGTAATTGTTAGTGTCATCTTATCACAAATAATCACAAGGTATATGAATGAGGTAATTTTGTTTTTTGAAAAAAAAATATATATATTTCCAAAATATTTCTTGTACTGTGTTTTTTCTTGTATCCCGTTACAAAATATCGAATCATCCGTGGACCATGTCTCTTTAACAGCTTTCAAGCAGAACAGTCTGACCGTGTAAACTTTTCGTTATAAATAGCTGACGGAACGTATACACTGGTGCCAACATCCGGAACGTAAAATCTGCATACGTATACAGCATGCACATGCACAGTTTTGTATACGTTGTAAATGGAGTATAAAATCCAGGGAGTTATTGGAGTGAAAGTGGAAAAAAGGAAAGAAAAAAATATTCAAAATTCTACAAACTATCTACACGTATAACGTCGGATAGACGTGTTGATTTTATTGTAAAATTTATCAATTTCATTTTATTGACACCACTCGACTTTTTATTTTTTTTTCAGAATTTCATTTTATTATACCCGATATTCAATTTGTTACGTTCTACTCGTGATAGACACGCATGATAGCGTTATAAACGAAACAATGGACTTTTGTTTGATCGAAGTAAATACTAATTGGTATTTGGATACTATTATCGTCGATTGCAAAAATACAGTTACACATGACGGTGTACTTGAGTGACTTTCGATTAGCGTATTTATTAAGCACAGATTAAAATGCGGTTCAAATTAATTAAAAACATTTTTTAGATACACGTATTTATGTAATTTTGAGATCGGCGAATTCTTGGAATTGCCTTTTTTAAAGTTCGCTAAAAAACCAATTGCCAGTGTACTCTAACGATGGCTGTATTCAAATTGCGTAAATTTTTGCGCAACGGAAGCGGAAATAAATAATTTCGAAAGAATTGTTTACGAGGCTAATAAAATTGCCGAAAATGACGAATTCGTTGCGCACGTTGTTCGCGTACTTGAAAATAAAACAATTAATTCAGAGGACAAACCAATTGAATGTGGCAAATTTTTCGCGAGTTTTCTTTGAATTCCATTGACGCAATAGAGCTGATATTGCCGTTGTTATTTCCTTGAAAAATGAGACTCGTCAGTCTGCTCGTGTAAACATATAAATTTCCATTAAAAATATATTTCTTATACAGTCTGAACAAATTTGGTTATTAATAATGCAATTTTTTATTTTAATTGCAAACTTTTTTATCCCGTTATACGCTCTCTCGATTCACGTGAAACATCTGAGCCAATTCTTATCTAGGATTAATATACGCGCGGCCGATCACGTGGCCCAAGGGATGCTGCGCGCGCATCTCTCAGATAATGGTAGGGGTGAGGCAGGGGCTACTTTTGTCAAGAGTTACCACACTATTGAGGTTTGCCTTTAGTATCCCGCGAACTCGCGAACGTGGGTGTTGTGTCGTGAGAGTTTTATTGGCCATTTTCTACACGTGACAGTCGTGCATGTGTTTTCATTCTACGAATCAATTTAGTATTAAAATTGTTAAAACAAAAAAAGGTACAACAGTAAAAATTGCGAGAGGGAAAAACGTAGGTATTTAATAACAATTATTGACAATTACAACAAATAGCAACGACGCTTGACTGCAAAATTACGAATAAAGAATATATTGATATACCTCAACAATATAATTATTTAATTCGTATTTTTTCAAATAAAAAATTGAACTAAAAAAAACAAATATAAAAAAAATGCTCAGGCTAAAAATTTTCGAAACGTCACAAATTTTCAAAAATTCTCACAATTAGGTGATAACGACAAAAATATATTTCTAATAGATTCCAGCATTAAAATCATTTCGTTATACAGACACCAATTAAAGGAAACAATCTTTAAGCTTCCTTGACAAAAAAAATGTCTGTCACACTTGCACACAAGATTTATTTTAAATTGATACTCTTACTTCGAGCCCTCGCTAAATTGTCGGAGTTACCTACTAGCTATCGGGCATCGATAATTGAATTAATTAATCAGTTTAACCAAGTCTCGAGTAAGCTGGGTAGTTTGTGTGGGTATTCCCGTGCCGATGGTCTTACCCAAGAAAGAGTTGAGAAAAAAACGAAAAAAAAAAATGAGGCGGTTGATACCAACCTCCTGGAAAGTCAGGTCGCATTAAGGTTCTCTCAGACTTAAGTTCCAAAGGGCTCAACGTTAAGCGACCATGCTAAAAACTGAAGATCTCAATCTTCGTCGTACCACTTCACTTCCTTCTCCATTCCTTTATCACCACTTTTCCCTTATCGGCCACCTCTTCGCCTTCTCTTCAGGCTTCTCTTTATCCTCTTGAATGCTACTTTGAATCTTTCGTCAATCTTCCTCGGCCGATAGCGCGACTCCGGAAGCATCGGACGCGCGAACATTGGAATAAGTGGAGAAATCTTGGATAAAGACAAAGAAGGGAGACTGAAAGCAAAAAAGGCACTGATAAGGCTATTAAAATGTCCCTAGTAATACGCAGAGTCGACAACTTGACCTGAGAAGCAATTCGACTTGAAAGAATTTAATTGCATGGAAGAGTGAGAGAAAAATGGTATAATCGGGTAGTACTCAAGGCATGGTGAGAATGAAGGGGTAACCGGAAATGAACTAAAAGAGGAAAGATGGATTTTTAAAATTTTGTTGAATCAATTAATTAAGGGGGAGAGGGGGGATTATTTTATAATTGATTACGTAACGAATTATTATCCAAGAAATTGTTGTTTATTATTTTCCAGTATACATTGGTGGATTGATATTATTATTATTGCATAACGTTGAAGCATATCGTGAGGATGTATAATAGAAAAATATTATGTGCATTGTAGAAGACTGATAAGGTATCTTTTTTATTCAATCGATTGGCGCAACTTTTTTAATACTTATTTTTCTTGGGTTTTAGCAACCTGTAGTTAGTGATTTCGGAGTTGATGAATTTTAATCGTTTTAATTATTGTCAGTATTTATTTTTAGTTGGTATTTACTGTCAGGTAATTAGTCTTATGTAGGTAAATAAATTAATTGAAATTGGATGAAAATGAAGTTTGATCTTCTAAGCGCTGTATGCTATTTAAATAAATATAGATGTTTCCATGATGTATATATGAGTTTCCATCTGGTAACTTAGTTTAGGTTAGGTTAGGATTATTGACTAGGATGTTAGACTGGTATTATGTTATATTACTCGATATGCTTCACGCTTTGTTTCTGGAACTTTTGTTGCGTCTATTATAGGGTCTGGTTAGGATTCTATGAAATCGTCATAAATTCTGGTACTTTTATCCAGATCGCTATTCGAACCCATAAAATTCACCCGTTCGTTTTGTATGCCATTTGAAAAGCAAGAAAAGCACCTATGGTTCAATTGCCATTTTGTCAAGTGAAAGAATAAGAAAAAATGCGGGAAAAAAGCAGTACTGCGTCGACTGTAGAAAAGTGCATTCCCATTTATGGCATCAGTCTGGTTTTCCTTAGGGTTGCAAGACACAGGTATTTCTGTTGTGAGAAGAAAAAAGGAAAAAAAAAACGTCTATTCAATTGACAATCAATATGGGGTCGCTCATTCGCAAATTAATTTCTACGCTAGTAACGTTTACTTGCAGCAATTAAAAATTATACGAATAAAGTGTTATAGTGATTCTCAGATTCGTCTAACCTCAAAATGGCAGAATGCCAATCCGAGTCAAATGTCACGGCCTATATAGATCGTGTGTGTAATATGTATATATTTACTTAGAAAATAAAGAAACTGATGGTTTTAAATGTTTCATGAGATTGCTATGATCCATCGCAGAAAAAAAATCATAGCTTGTCTTCTGTATGCTGTAAATTAATGCAATTATCATTGTTAACCTCACTTTTCTTAGATCTCAGCATGATCTAAGCCCTAGCGTGAGAAACGAACGTAGATCTGAGATGGCTGCACGTTTGCACGATATATCCCCTAGAAGACAATATTATTTTGTGCATATTAACATAACGGTTCTTTACGAGTAATATGTTGCTCGAAGAAAAAAAAGGAGAATTTATATAGGTAAAAAAAAATAAATTTTGTTGTTTTTGATGAGAAAAAATAGTTTGATCCGATCGATCGATCAAAACGATATAAGGATATATATATATTTCTTGTCTTTGTATTCAAAAACGTTGTTGACCATGACTATGACTAAGCACCTCATATTCTAGGGACATTTTCTATTATTATTATGTAACACTAATAGCCCCAACTATGCCTGCAGTGTTTTGCTCTTGTTACACTTCACGTGACTCATGGAATCGCCCCTGTGGCAGAGCCACGGTGAAACATGGAAGTACAAAATTTATCCGCGAAATACAAATTTCCAGTCAATTCAAAATCTAATTAATTTAACTTTTATTAAATTCTCAAGCATCGCTGCAGTAAATTATAATCGTTGCTTCGATTAGGACCTGGGTCAAGGTCCAGAACAAACATTGAACGATAAGCTGCTCGAAAAAAAAAACAATATGACGATTGTTGTTATCAAACTATTTACACCCTTCCCCTCGGTCCTCAGCAATTTATTTTCCTATTTCCATTTGATAACCTCCGATTAAACGTCAGCAGTGTGAGCTCTAGGGAAATTCCGAAGTGAATTCCCTAGGTGTCAATAGGATTAGGGATAAGACGCCTATAGTATGTTCGTCATAAATTTCCTAGGGATTTTTCAATAAGATTACATACCCGAATGCGGATATTCATCGGTGATATAAAATCAGTCTAGCTGCTTTAATATCAGACTTAATTTTTTTGTTGCAGCTCCAAAATGGCGGGTCACAATTGGCCCAGCACTGTACTCTTACTTTGGTTGGCGACAACGAGCGCCAATGCGATCAAGTGCGATCGAAGAATTGATGGCACGATAGGGCCGAAATCTCCCGTCGGTACGAAATTGCGCATTGTAATGATGAATTACAACAGGGATGAATTTGTGACTTCGTATATGCCGAACACAAGATACTTCGGTAAGTCATTTAATATTTAATTAGACTTGTGAATAATTATTACTCAGAGGGATGATGACGAACGAGTGACTTGTCGTTACTCCGTTAGTCAATGATTAGCCAATGTTAATCATATTAGTTGAGAGTACTTTGGCATTAGGCTTTGGGTAACCTCGTGGCACGTATTGGGGTGCTTTTTTTTTCTTCAACTTTCTACCCTCAACTCGGAAGTTCCGACGAAATAACTTTTGGTTACTCTGTAAAATTGAATTTTCGACAGCCTGACGTTCGGGAGTTTAGTAATAGTTGAACTGAAAGAAAAAGTAATTACACGTCCTAACTAATTTTGGGTATGTGTATACCTCTTGGAATATGCGGATGGAATGATTAATTGTCCTGATAGAATACCGGGGATGTTAACATTTGATAGTATACATAGGCGTTTATATATGTATGCTAAGGGCAATGTCGAAGTCATATCCAGGCAGTTGTAAAGTCTCATGAATCAATATACCCTAGTGATATTTTCGGGTAGCAAAATTGATGGTTCGGATAGCTTAGATACAATAAATAATAATAAAATTGTATTAAAAATTTTTTAAATCTCTGTATAAGAAACAAAACAATTGTAATATCGAAAATTCGTGTAATTTTGATAATTGCTTAATTTTATTTTTTATATTCAACGTGTAATAAATTACTTGTACATAATTAATTACCTATTAAAATTGTACATGAAATTCAGTACTGATTTGACAAAACCGAAATTGGAAAATCTCTTAAGTACACGTGTGGCATTTACCAATGGGCGTATGTGGGGATGACGCGTATATATAAATGTATACCTTCATGTAAATTCGGATGAGTATATACGGACTGTGATGCTTATGTACGTTTAGATTAATTGAATTGCGTAATTATTTTCATTCCTGTCGTTTATTCAGGATCGTGTTGGTCCTATTTTGAATTCACTCTATTTTTCCCCTCTCGGCCCCTCTCTCTAGCCACTCTGACCCCTCATGTACCGTATTTCCGCTATAGGTTGCTTTATCGATAATCGATACCTGCGAGGCTCAATACTCTCATTTATAAAAGCATCATTGACTTTTCTCAAAGAAAAACACACTTTTGGCCTGATTTTCATTTAATTTGTATAATGAGATAAATTCGTAACTAAGGGACGAAATACTGAGTCTTCAATGGGCGATTATTAAATTTTTATCAACACTTTTTTTTTCATTCATGCACGAGCTCCAATTATCATTATTTATTTAACTGTTCCTTAAATTGTGCAATTAAGGCTGGTTCTTAATTTTATCGTTATCGTATATCCAAGCAACGTCCGACCCTCGTGACATTTTTATGAAACAATGAGTAACGTTAAAAAGCATAAGAGAAAGGTACGCAACGGGCGGATATTCAACGACGCGTTATTTTCCGTGACGCGTCGCGACAATTAAAGTGGTTAACAAAATGTCCGGCTCTGAGCGAAAGCTTAAAAGCGCCGCTCTCAGGCGTTTTTAGGAAACGCGTGAGGCCGAAAACTTTTTTTCTGGTACTTAGACGCGAGGTAATCGACATTTATGTCTGTTCCCGCATACGAAATTATGTAAATAACTGATGGTTCAGTATTTTCCAAAGTGTATGGAGAGTGCTTTGAAAAGCTCGAGTCTAAAAGTTCAATGCAAATGAAAAAATCGAATGAGGTCATATAGGTACCTTTTAATCAGATCTTTGTAATCTTTTGAAAGACCTGATCCTACTTGTCAAATTTGAATTTCGCGCGTTAAGCTCGCGACGGAAATGAGATTTTTTCCTTCTCTCTCGACTAGATAAGAAAAGAAATGACGCACCCTTTCCTGCTACGATACTCGTGGTTCTGCTGTTAAAGGAGTCTGGATGTGTTTTAGGGCAGTGGTAAAAGTTCATCTGGCTTTTTGAGCTTTCACTTACTTTTTTTTTTCTTCTACTAAGCTTTTTCTTTCTTTGATGCCAGCTCGAAATATCACGGTCGTATTTATCGCTCGCTTTGGCTGCTTTCGTGCTTTGCAACATATGTCAATTACCTCTGGAAGCTGTAGCGAAGTTTATTTTCATAAAGCACGAAAATCTGCGTTACACTCGTACCAGCCTTGGAATACTGTTAAATCCTTTGAAACGTGCTGAGTCGTTTAGACCTTTTTTGGAGCTTAAGCTGAACGCAAGGTAATGCAAGTATAAAGAGCTTAAAGCCAAAATTGCCGGAGTACCTAAAACATGACGTTTTCAGACGGCAAAATAAACAAGTAACAAAAAAAGGGAATCGTACTCTTTTGCTTTAACGTTTTAACTGATAATAAAAAGGAAAGATAATTTTACAGCCAAACGGAATTATTCATCCGACAACCCAGTCCGAAGTGTAAAAAAATAATGAACCTTAGTAAAAAAAAAAATAGGCGCCGTCTTATTTTAACGAGAACAATTAACGAAGACCAATTTGCACGTACCGTTGCACGAGGTAGTTGGGTAAGAAGGTAAAACGGACTTCCGGTTACTAACCCTCCTGTTCGAGTTCTGAGACCTAACCTAACCTAACCTTTACGTATTGCAAAGACAGTGGAGGAATTTTTTTTCAAAAAATAAAAATCCAATTGTGCAGAAGACATAAGAGGAACGAGGACTGGCGGGACAAAGTAAATTAAAAAAAAAGAAAATAAAGATCGCGTCGAAAGAAATATTTATCGCGAAAGTACGCAGTTCGCATTGCGTTGTTACGCTGTCGGTGAAAAAGCTCGTAAATAAAAGCGAGGCGGAAATTCGTCCTAGAGTTTATGATCGTTGCGGCAATAAAACCACCCATGCAATATAGTCTTTGTTCCTTAGCTCTTAGCTTTTTGGTCCTGCCTAGTCGGTATAACGTCCTTGAGTCCTTGCAAGGGAAACCAACTGTTAAGTTTAACCGCAGAGAAATGGAAATTTTCCAGTCTGATAAATTAATACGTTACAGGCTTTTGGCCTTAAGCCAGCTTTATAATAGTTGCAGTTGTCGCTTACGATTATCCTTGCACACAATATGGAAACGCTTACGATATTAATTCTGTGCAACTTCTCATTATGGCAATTAAAAATATTGTGCTTAATTAAATTAGCATTTAGAGTACACCGCAAAGCAAGGACTAAGAGCTTTCGACGGGACACCCGGTAAAGCTTGAAATTATACTTTGTCCAGGAAATTATTATTATCATGAAAAATTATTAAATGCCAATTTCCAAAAGGCACGCGTGCGACTATCCCAGCTTTTTCGTGGGGATCGCGAAGGATCTTTTTTCTTTTCAAAATTTCATTTTACAGACCGACTCGTATAAAATATCCTTTTGCAGGATCAGCCGTGATTAAAGAAAAGTGGTATAAGACGGTCTGAGGGTCAGACGGGAGATGAACGAGTTCGACTATAAGTCCTCTTTGACAGGATGATCCTTCGTGTCTGATCCGTAGGGAAGGATTAATTTTATTTTACGATCAATTTTCCTTGCTAATTAATATCAAAGTACTAAAAATTTTTCAATTACGGTTATCCAATGTAACAAGGCCAATTAAGGTAAGGATGAGGGTTAGACTTTAACGTTTCTTAACGATCATCCGTTGGGATTGGTTAATTAAATTCCTCCTTAAAAAAATTCAATTAGGCATGAAATGATCGGTTAAAAATTATTTAAATTTTATGTACATTTTTTTTTGTTCTTACGAATATCATTATTAAGCTCTCAGCACGCGTCAATTATTTACACTTTTTCATTGTAATTGAAATATACTATTCTTTATCAAATGCAATGCTATGAATGGTTGCTTATACGAGAAACGTACCAATTAGGGTGAAACTTGATCCGACCGTGAAGGCTGCGGGCTAATTACATTTTCACGGCTAATTCTCCTAATTCAGGGTTATGAGAGCGAACCTGGGAGATCTCGTCATTCGCTTGGATGACTATGATGATTTCATCGGGAAGAAAAAAAATCACCCTTGAAATGTCAAATGGACTGTCCAGTCCCGCGGACTGCGTAGGGGATGATGTGAAATTAAAAAAAAAAATTGAGACTTTTTTTAAAAATATAAAATTAAAATGAGTGTTTAGGGTAGGTTGAATTTTTTTTTCTTTGCTATTCACTGTACGTACAATTATGTACAGTCCCAGCTGTTGGCAGCCATTATGGCTTCTGACTTTGTGGGTCTTCCTGTGTCGTATTCTCGACCCGTTCTAAAACTCTCCTTGAACTTCGACACGGTAGACAGAAGTGATATTCGATATGTCAGGGGATGAAAATCAATTAAATTGTCTGGCGGTTTTTTTTTTTAAGTCGCGATAGTTGAAATTCATCGCAAGGTATTGCGGAACGCATGAAATGAAAAATTTGAAAAAATTTATTTCCGTCATTCCTTATTAATCGTTTTCGCTCCGGCACAAAATACTTGGCTAATTGTACAGGAAAATTTACACCATTCGTCACCACGTCTGTTCCCAGGCAATTAACTACAGTTTCAATTCGACCGACGTGCATTGTCTCGCTGTTCAGTACAAGCGTGCCAACCACTTAAATGTAAAGGCTAACGCAAAGGGGTCAAAAGTAAAGTAATGCTCGTCTAATGTCTGAAATTAAAAAAATTATTGTCACCGATTAAAACATCATTTGCCGGAGTAACTTGGTCAAGGATTTCCTTCGATTTATAATAATTCTACATACTCGGGGGTGTATCTAAGGATTGACTAATAAAATTGACAATTTATTTCGTCAGTTTTGGTTAGTCAATGTTTTCGAATAACCATAAATACGTGGAAGACCACCAGGTTGTAATGGATATTTATAAGTTATGGGGTGGATAAAAAAATGCACAGTGACATAAAAGAGGGGGGGGGGAGGTACAGATATAAATAGGATTTTTAAAAAAACGTGGCAATTTCCATGACTTTTTACCAAGTGCTGACGGAGTTTATTGACTCGGCAGCCGAGCCGTATGGCGTCGTGTTAATTGAAATGAGGGGGGGTCGAAGAGAAACAGGGTGGGAAAAAAAAATTAAAGAAAAAGAAGGAAGGAAAGAACACGAAAGTTTAGATGGAAATATAAAGTTGCGCAAGTTTGAAATTCCTTGGAAACTCCAAGGCAGCCAGACGAGAGCATCAAGCTGTGGATACAGCATTGCCAACCTGAGTTTAGGTTTTACTTTACCACACTTTATTCAGGACGCGTTCCGCGGTTCATTTTAATTTAACGTAGCCACTTGGAACCCACAGTCATAAAAAATATTCCTATATACAATTTCATCGTGGGAGGG
>NW_014333216.1:679841-729357 GCF_000341935.2 Cephus cinctus | reverse complement strand
AAGTAACAGGGTTGTCAAATTCATGAAATATTTTATAAAATCATTTTTCGCGTGGAATTGTATAATATTTTACTGTTTAATATTTATATTTTTTTTTACTTCATTTATATAATTTTTATTTGGTCTCTGTTCCATTTTGGCTGAAAACAGTTTGACCCTATTGAACGGTCACAACCTACATACATATGCAACGGGTTGAGGGAGGTGATTTGTGTGAAAAGGGAATGAAACAAAAAAAAAATAGAATAAAAAACAAACAAATCGAGCGCAGAAGATATGCGTCAGTCTCGTGCGATTAATCAGAGCAATTTGATATCGGGGTGGCTTTAATATCTATTATTTATAGGACATCCGTGAACGGTGCGTTTGGCAGTAAAATTTGAATTTTGTTTTTTTCTTTACCACCCCTCTGTGGGCTTGACGTCGAAAAATACGAGGGTACACTTTTTTTTTCTGAATCTACGCCAATCAGTATTTGTGAAATGAGTTGTGACGATGAGAAAAATTGTAATGATATTTTTAAAAATTTTCAGTGATACTGAAGAGCGAAGTGTTCAATTTCGTATACTCAAAATACACGAAATTTTTATTGGTAGCCGAAAACGCTGACGAGACCCTGGAGAGTGGTTTCTTTGATCTCGAGAATCAGTTGTTGGCACAGTTTTCGGAAAAGTGTCCACACGCTGTTATGGAAACGTCTATGATACCTAAGGAGGAAGTCGCGTTGGAGTGGGTCAGTCCTCCCAAGGGAAACGGGTGTATTTATATGAGGTAAGAGAAAATTTGTTTGAAAAAGAAAATTGAAAAATCGTTTTTCCAAAATCAAATTTTTTTCTTTAATTCCATTTTCATAGAGCTACAGTTATGGAAATGCCCAGTGTCTGGTACATGGATGACGAGGGACTAACGATGAAGGTGTGTCAGGATTCAAAAGCGGACGCTGATGAACAGGGTCCAGTACTTCAGGAGTGTTGCGCCTGCGACGAAGCCAAATACGAAGTCACGTTCGAAGGTCTCTGGTCGAGGAACACACATCCAAAGGTATGATTTAATGAAAATTTAATGATCATTCTCCTATAATGCACCTGAAATAGCATTTTCGTTTTTATTAAAAATTATCCGTGTCTTTTAAGGATTTTCCAAGTAAGGGATGGACAACACGATTTTCCGACGTTATAGGTGCCTCCCACACAGTCGACTACACATTTTGGACGTATTATGGAATTGCGAGCGAGGGATTACGTCAGGTTGCTGAAATCGGCTCGACACGAAAATTGGAATCTGAACTGAAGAGTCAAGTGAGTCATTCTTACGCAATTGGTATAGCTAATCGATAACCTCTAATATATAAATTTTTAGTTGATTTAAAGCTAACCGACAATTTTTTATAATCGTATTTCTGGCTCCAACACGGTCAAATGGCCGCTGGATGGTACGGTTAGTGTTAAGAATATCGATAAATCGTTATTGATTTATTTTCAGAGCGATCACATCAGAACCATAATAAAAGCACGTGGCATAAGTTACCCTAATGTCACCGGTAAAACTTTTGCGGTTTTTCGGGTAGACCGGAAACATCATCTGATGTCTCTGGTTTCGATGATCAGTAAGAAAAGAATAATAATAACTATACCTTAAATTTCCTTTTACTCTTTTACGTCTATCGACTGTATTAATCTTGTGATATTAATTTTCAACAGGTCCATCACCCGATTGGATAGTTGGCGTTTCAGGATTGGAACTTTGTTTGGCAAACTGTTCCTGGATTCAACACAAAGAGCTTAATTTGTACCCGTACGATGCGGGTACCGATGACGGAATCACATACATGGTGAGGTGACAGCATTATAGATACATATCTATGGAAAGCTTCTAGAGCGAGGAAACACGCTTAGAGAAAATATTAAAAGGGATAATTTGGCAGAGTGGTTAAAGAAAAATATCGATAATAAAAAGGGAGGAGAGAAAAAGAAATAAAACGAATAAAATTCTTTCATGATTTTCATAGCAAATACGGTCTATGAGACATCAAAGGTTCTTTTCAAGGAACTTTTTTTTTCCTTTTTTTCCCTCTTTCTCTGTATGTCCTGCCCGGCTGTACCAGTATCTTTTTTCGTGATTTCTACGTATTAGTACAGCACGGTGAACTCGGCATGATTACTTGAATGGTACTTAATGACGAAATCCTGAAAAATTGACAGGTCATTTATTTACCTTTTTTTTTTAAATTTAGTCACCTGACTCTCCCACGGATCCTCCAGAACCAATTCGCAAGATAACTTCGAGCTTCCCAAACGACACTCGCTCGCCGTTTTACGATCCCAGCGGGGCAGAAATGAAACCGATTGCCAAACTTTACCTGAATCGTCAGCGACTCTACGAGAAGACCTGCGACGAAGTGCCAAGTGATGGTGGCGTTCCAGGTACTAAGCAACGTCCAGGAAACCCTCACAGGGCCTGGAGCTAGTACAGTTTTCTATGTTGTTGCTGACTTCGTTTTTTTGTCACTTTCAATTGATTATTTATGTCACTGAACATCCTACGTTCATTAAAATTTCACATTTCCCTTCACAGAGGGCTGTCAGGTCACGTCCTGGGGACCTTGGGGTGCTTGTTCAGCAAGTTGTGGAAAAGGCGTGAAATTGCGACAAAGACAATATTGTGTCGAGATTGACCAAGTATCCAGCAAATGTAACATGAAGTTGACGGATCGTCGTGTCTGTCACAAGCAACCCTGGTATTTTGTTTATTATTACTCAAATTTGTAGAGAAAAAGAAGGAAATTATTTTTTATTTCGCTCTTCTCTCTATCAGCGAACATAACAGATACTACGGAGGCACAAGTACAGGAATTTTGAAATCTGATATGTGTGCTCTGACCGAATGGTCCGAGTTGAGCCCGTGCACGACCACCTGCGGCAAAGGAACCCAAAC
Source organism: Cephus cinctus (assembly GCF_000341935.2). Lineage (NCBI taxonomy): Eukaryota > Metazoa > Arthropoda > Insecta > Hymenoptera > Cephidae > Cephus > Cephus cinctus. Next base: position 726,423 of record NW_014333216.1, on the reverse strand, counting down.
ACGTTCTCGAAATTTTCGCCACAAGCAACATCGGAAGAAATGTATGGCGGAGCCAAACAGCCCGGAACTCCAGCAAACTTTTCAGTGCGACAATCCAAAATGCACTGATACGGATTCCGAGGAGGTAAGGGAAACAGATGATACGACGGAAGGAACTGAGGAAAACGAGGATGAGGATGAGGATGCGGGTGAGAATGCGGATGAGGAAGCTAGCAATTACCAGGATTACGAGGAACATAACGGGAAAGTATATCGTGCTGCGAAGCTAACTCGGGATGCTGAGGTCGAGAATATCGAGGAATGGCAGCAGGTACAATTTTTTCGCGTCAAGACACTTTGACCATATATTTTTTAATTGTTTCACTCGTTACTGGAAAAAGTTCAAGTTTTCATAATCAAATTCATCGACGGTCACACAAGCATTGCTTTTTTTTTTTATTGATCGCCAACGTCATTTTGACAAATTAACTATGCATAATCGAATCATATGCATGTGAATTTGGATCGACAGTGGGAACCTGCTCCATTTCTCGCCAAAAAAACGTTTAAAATAACCATCCATGACATTCTCACGTAAGTCACTCCAACGTTATCGTCAATGACTGCAATTTTTGTCTCATCTAAAAAGAAACAAAGGATGGACCTAAGGACTAATGATTTAATCAATGGATATTCGAGTTTTGGTGTTTATGAAAAGTTTTTAACATTATTACAGAAGTGTCCAAGCTCTAAGTTTACCGAATGGTCATTGTGGTCACCGTGTAGCACAAGCTGTGGTCCTGGCAAGAAAATAAGGTCACGACGTCCGCTTTCAGAGTTCAAGAACTGGAGCTCGCCATACAATGAAAATGACGAGTTTGCGTATCGCCATGATTGCAAAATCGAGGAAGCGTTGTGTACACCACCTATAACTAGTTGTGATTTTACGAACGAGGAGGCTGAACGTAAGAGAGAATAACCTTTGACTTGTAGCGGTTATTGTCATTATATTATGAATGAGGAAATGAGAAAATTCTTTTTTTTTTTTTTAGAAATTTGTAGCGAACCTATGGACAAGGGTGACTGTGATGGTCGCGTGTTGCGATTTTATTTTGACAAGCCTTCCATTACTTGTAAAACATTTCACTATACTTCGTGTGGCGGAAATCGAAACAACTTTGCCACGGTGGAGGACTGCAATCGTACCTGTATTAATTATCAAAGTAAATAATTTGATTATGTGCATGGATATCGATTAGTGTTAACAATAATTTTGATAAGCTTAACTACTTTGTTCGATTTGCATGTAATGGCTACTAATGGTACTAACTTTACTAACAATGACTGCGATACTAACACAGGAGACCTGAGAGCGAATCTTTCGGCTATTATGAAGAATTTCAAAGTTTCCGTGAGCAGTGTTCTGAGTTATCATATACCGGTACAAGAGCAACGGAGTGTAAAAACAAAACGTGAAAAATCTGGTGATTGGTTCACTTAATAATTTTTTATATATATGGAAATCTATTTACTTTGAGTCCAGAGAACTTTTTTTTTAGACTTGTATCGCTCTTTAGTAGAACGATAGTTTTACGTGTTCGTAACGGCCCTTTACTTTTAGGCTCTAAAGAGACTACAGAAAATTTGCTAAACAATGGAATTGAGATCAGTAGTCAAATACTTGATACAGCTGAAGCAAACGATGGAAGGAAAGTCAACTGCAAAGTTTCAGACTGGAGTGAGTGGACGGAATGTCAAGGATGTACTGGATACCGTAATAGAACTCGTGAAATATTGGTACGTTATTTTTATGATAAAGAATTCAAAATGAATGATTAAATAAAAGAAAAACATTTAATACGTATATAATGACAGGTGAAGAATCAGAATGGCGGTAAGAGGTGTCCGAAGAAACTGATCCAGAAAAACAAATGTCGCAACCTACAGCAATGTGGTAATTTCAAATTTGAAAATATATATCGAGCAATACATTAAAAATAGCCAATAACTTTAAAATACTTTTCATAAAATAAGCGTACCTGGATTTCGTGAAATGCAGAAATTACAGGAATCATAAATCCCTACCCAAATATCCCGAAGGTAATTGAACTCGTATGTCTAAATCCGTTACGAATTCACTGTGCGTAGGTATGAAAACATCAGTCGTTCCGTTTGAATTTTAGAATCTGTCGATTGCGTAATGACGTCATGGTCCAACTGGTCGCGCTGTGCTGCCACCTGTGGAGAATCCGTGCAATATCGTTGCAGAAGGATTAAAATCTTCCCCAGGGGTCCGTACGGCAAGTTATGCCCACACGTCGTTGAATCTCAGCAATGCCATTTACCACCTTGTCCTTTGTATTATCACTCGTCCAACGATGCATTACGTAACACGACGTACGATAATGCTATCTATCCGGAGCAACGGTAGAACTATCTATTTAATTTATTAAAGTAAGTTTAATCGCATAACTTGTCTACAAAGTACGTTACGAGAACAGCTGTGTATTGTTAATTGATAATTGATGCTTATCAATTGTGACAAAATGGTGGTCAGAGTATTGATAGGCTTTAATTAAAAGTTTCATCGTCAACATTGCATGGGCAGAGTTTTCAGTAGGTTTCGCGTTTTCACGATCAATTACACAGATAATAATCAAAGGTTATACGTAAAAGATCAAAGATTACGAGACATAAAAATTATTATCGTACTATTCTTAGCGGTTTAACATGTAGATATAGTACTGCAGGACTATATCAAAACTATAATTAGTTAGACGAGATTTTAAGGAACTTTCCAATGAACTTATCGTTCTTTTCACTTTATGAATAGAAATAATCTTGACGAGTTTCTTAGTTTCATTTCGCGTCTTACAGATGGAGGCACTAATTTTGTTAATGAAGTGATTATGGCGTTTGACGTAATTTCACTATTCGAACTGATTTTTTCTTATTTACTAGAGGCCCACTGTACAGACTTAAAAGTTCATGAATGACGTAAGAATTATTTTTTATTTATCGGTTTCAAATCCTAAACTTGTAGATTAAATTAACGACACAGTACGTTAGGAAATTTTTAAATAAAAAATTGTCCTCTTCTACCATCCTCGTAAGAAAATGTCATTTCGTTGACCCTTGACACTTCAGTACTCGTGTGGGTAGAGACAATCCTATGTGCCAGTGGGGAGGTCGTGCGGGGTAGTCCGTTGGCTGTGGGTAAAGTCCTATTTGTGCTTGTGCTTTGGGGTTGGCTTCACTTGGGGTAGACGCGGGTGCTATTGAGCATGCGGGTTGCGTTTAGCTCGGCTATGACGGGATTCGCATTGTCGACGGTGGCGATGATCACAAAATCCTATTTCCAGACTCGCCGCTACGATTTAGCGCCATGGTTTTGGTATCGCCTAAAACCGTAGCGTTGTGCATCTTCCTATTCATCGCTGCTAACTACGATAACTGTGCTATCTACGTTATCGTCGTCGTCATCATCATCTTCATCATCATCAGGAAGATCATTTAATGATAAAAATGAAAATAATTAAATTATTTTTTTAATCATTTGCAAAATGATTGTTCGCCCACTAAGATGTATGTGTAGATAAGTCTTTTATTTTCATATACAATATTGTTCCGTTTTTCTCCTTTCGTCAATTCTCATAATTTTTTAAATACATCGAAATATACAAATTCCTCGACAAATCAGCATCTCGACAGAGGGACTCCTTTATATTTACTTTTTTCTCCCAATTTCTCTTCTCCTTCGTTCTCTTGACTTTACCACAGACGATAATAAAAAGTAGTGCAAATCCAGATTTATTTCTATTTTCCTAAACTCTTTGTCATAGTCCTCGTGATGCTTATTCATTTACAATTATTTTCAAAGTTTTTAAAATTTTTTAAATCATACCTACACTCCTTGCTCACCTACACATATGCGCTCGCCACTAATCTGTACGTCCGTATACATGTATATACCGCATGTATTAATACATTATTATACAATTGAAGTATAAAATAAAAACGTATATAAACCTTATGCTTAATGTTAAAAAATAAGAGATCTAGTATGGACAAGATGAAATACTGAAAGTGTATAAGCCAGGCTCGCTCGAAGCATCAGCTCTCTTCCATTTTTTTCCATAGTTTTTATTATTCCTCCTGCTACCGACAGATGGCACTGATCCACGAATCCAATAGCCACCGACATTCCGAAAGACTGGTGCTTCCCTTTGTTTTAGTTTATTGGAATTTTCGTTATATTAAACGCTTTTCAAAAAATCGACATGTCTTCCCCACCACTGCACTAAGTTTACGTTCCTAGCAAGGAAATATTCGTGATCCTTAAATTTGTCAATTTTTATCGAAATGACAGATCACATTTTTCTCCGTTATCTATACTCCGACCAAATACTTGTCCTTGGTGTACAATACATCTTACGTTAGAATTAAAATCCCTACGAAGCGCAATAAATTTCGCATTCTATTTATTCTTCGTGTTTAGTCTTCGGTCTTCATGCGCATTACTCGATACGGCGATTTCATTGTACAACAGCATTTTTCACGATACACTACAGGCTTTTCTCGTTTACTCTACAGCCATCTTACAGTAGACATCCTCAACAGTACACAACGCGTTTTTCTGTTTCAATACACTCATTATATACGGTACATATTCCAATCAGTACAAAATATACCATACAGTCGACACAACACTTTCCCCAGTATACAGCACGTTTCACAGATACACGCTCGTGGAACATTAAAGTTACCTTGGTGTTTATCCGTCTTTTTTTTCCTCCCAACGAATAGTACAACATTGATAAATCGAACTTATGCTACGGAATTTGGCTCGATTGTTCCACGGATACAGATCGCTTCGCAAGTAAAATAGTCTTGATGCATGTATTATTTATATTTTTTTTTCACAAAAAGGCAGTCGCGAGCTTTTGAAGATTTTATGCAATCGATGCATGGTTTGTCGTCACAGCAAAATTGCTTGTGTGCAGAATGATTTATTCCGAAAAAAATGTATGTATGTACGCTTTACGGGACACCAAAAATCGATGATCTTGATAGGATTTGAATTATTTTGGTTTTTGGATAGGGCGCAGTAGTGACAAAAAAAACAAAGGATACAGTATGTATACTATTTAAACAGTATATGTATAAATTTTCTTGGACATAAGGAAGAACACAATGCATTTCTTTTTCCTTTGGAATACTGTATAAAAGGAACGATTTATATGATTTTTCGATTTTTTTTTTCCTTCACCCTCATCCTTCTCGTCAATCAAAAATTCGTACACGTAATACTTAGTGCACGAACATATTATTTTAGAGTACAGTTAAAAATAAAAAGATACAAAATCTTTGTATATAATACTGTATAAAGGGAAAAATGTTAATGGCATTTGCTGTTAGTTTCCTTTTTTTTTTGGTAAAAAAAATTATACGCTCTACGTATACTAGAAATTACGCAAGTTTATTACTGTATACAGTATGCACGCAATTAGTACGGAACTACACCGTCGAGCGTCGTGTGAACCGTATGAAATGTTAATTCAAAAATTCTCAAAATACGAATCTCACGGGCAGCTGCTTTGTTAAAGCGTATACGCGTTTTTTACACTGTATGCAGTAACAATTGTATAACAATAAAAATACGTTTGTATAAACGAATATTGGAAATGAAAGAGTAGAGATAACCAGAAATACGGTGACAAAAATTCAAGCGTACATCTCGTCCATGTATAATTTTTTGGTTTTTCCTTTTTTGTTTTTTTTTTATTCATTTTTCGTGAAACCCATCGACACTTTCATCACGCGCTATCACGAGGACATAATAATTAATGATAATTATACAGTAATTGTAAGGTAAATGCTAGTCTCAGTATAACTGTCGTTTCCCACGTGCAGAGAGCAGAAAGTTATTCAATTTTTTTCCCCTTTTCTTTCACACACGCGCACGACGACCAAATTCTTGCTACTTTGGCATTTATTTTGGACCATTGGTCAAATCTTAAGCTCGTATCCTATAAACTTAACTTTCCAGTTTCTGTTACCGACTACCCCACTCCCACTCATATTACCAGTATAAAAAGAGATAAATAAAGTAAATGACGAAGTTTCTTTTTTTTTTTTAAAAAAAAGAAAATATTGTTGTCATTCTTATGCACGGTAGAATGACTGTTGCGTGTAAAATTGCCGGAATTGTCAATTGACTCATTGTAGTAACACGCCAAAGTATTGTTTAAAAAAAATACAGTCGAAAAGACAGAAAAACGTGTCGGAGGGATAAAAATTCGTCAGTCCATTTTTTTCCGATTAATTATTTTTAAGTTTGTACTACGATCGGTCGGTAACTAATTATTATCGGCTAATTAAATATACATTTTCAAATCTCAAGAATGTGATCGATACCGATTCTCTATAGGAATATTTAATGGCGAGTGGTAATTCGAGCTTTTTTCATGTTTTTTTCGATATGTGTAAATTATCCATGAAAAAAACCATTGTCATAATAAACAATAATTTTGTTAATAAGAACAAAACTAATTAACAGCTATCAAGGCAGCATACTTGTAGCATTTCATTTTTTGTTTAAAACAAAAAACGAATGGATAAATCATAAGTGATAAATTACTTTAAATTCCGTTTTTTTTTTGTATATGACGTTCTAGGAGCTAACGAATGCAAGTAAGAAATTATACTGGGTCCTTGTCGCGTACAGAAAAGACTGTTTCTTATGAAAAATAAAATAGAGTTAAGATAAAAATCAAGAGTCAACTTGAATAAAGTAATTAATGTCTACGATTCGAATAGGGCAATAACGGTGCTTTTAACAAATATAAAATATAAATAAATATTCTTTGGTGCTAGCAAAAATAGCCGCTTATTAAATATAATATCTCATGATTTGTCGCAACGCTGTCCAGTATTGAAAACAAAGTAATAAGCTGCCTCTTATGCATTCTCTAGAGGCGAGACAAATGAAATTGTGATTAATGTATAATGTTACAGTATAGTTCTTATATGATGTATATGCTACGTATTGGTGCAAAATATAGACACTGAAATGGTCTATTCCGTATTAATGGTATATAATAAAAATGTTGCTGTTACTCGATAGATTAATTGCAATTTAGTGTTATTAGTTATTTAGTTAAAAAGCGAGTCGCGAGAAAGAAAACAATAACAAAGATTTGTCAAAAATAAGTATCACTGTTTAAGAAGCAATGACATAATGTTTTGCTCCTGTCGAATCGTAGAGTGAATGATAAACATTGTTCGTTAAATAAAATAGCCTTATTGAACAAAAATAAAAAAAACAGAACAAAAATATATGTAATAAATATAATTAAACGATAGTCGGTGGTGAAGCTTCCTTTTTCTGTGGCAACTACAATAAGTTAATGTATACTAATTTAAATAGCTGTTTTTACTATAAAAATCAGAGAGCTGATATACTGTCTCGTTTGGCAAAAATATAATAAAAAATAAAAAAAGAGAGAATATTCAAAAGCAAGAAATATAATCAAAGACAAAAGCCCGTATTCAGAACTCGCTTTTAAATTTTTTCTTAGTGACTCTCAACTACAAGCGACTCTGTTAGTGACTTTAAGAGCGAGTTGTGAATACGGGCTAAAGTCTTCACAACGTATAATAATTCTCCGCTTAAATTGGAGAAGGTAGAAAGAAGATAAAAACGATTCCATGCAGTCAATAAAAATTCCGGATTCGTTTTTCCATCCCCTTCCTTCTCTAAATGCTTCTGGAATGCTGGTTCATGATTCTGATTGGTAGACTCCTTAAAAGAGACTACGTAAGTTCGTCCTGATTGGCGCAAATCCCTCAACGCTATGTTGACACTTTGGTGTTAAAATAAATGTAGTCTCTACAGGCCTAATGCCTGAAAATTGCAAATATCTCGAAATTGAACTTGAATCACTGTCTCGTGCGATTGCGTGGAGTGTTTAAGAGCCAACAAAGAGAAATATTCTTAAAAAACTAAAAGCGCCAGTGTCTTAAATATCAATTTCGAGGCAAATTTCCTAAATTCTTGGCTTGTATGTCAATGTGACATGAAACGTTTGTACATCCATTTCGGTGCAATCTTGCGGCCCAATAGGAGTCTCCGAATTATGATGAATCGCGACGTCCTTACCCTTTGAAGCGTCGATGTCAGCGTGTAAATCCTCGCTGTTCTTCGACATTCTTTCCATTGGTTGTTCCACCGATACTCTCACAGCCTTGGCCTTAACCGTTTCCAATGATCTCGATTTACTCGTATCAGACGCTCGCGCCTTGGCGCCATTTTCTTTGTTTCTGCGTGAAGAACTACGATGCAACCTGGATTTCTCACGCGACGACGTTCTTCGCAGACTGGAACGCTTTACGGAATCCGCACTTGCACTCAATCCAGTAGCTGTAAATAATACAAAAGCATATAAAGCTTTGCCCTATTGTTAACATATTTGACTAATAATTAATATCGAGGTGTAACTTACCTATATTCCCAGACGACGATTTATTCGAACCACGTAATATGTGCATTGCCGTTGGATCACTGTCGGTAGTCGCTAATCTTTCACCAACTGGAGTAAGGAACCACTCGGACCTGGTGCGCATCCTTGCTGTTTGGCGCTCGTGTACCTATTGGCAGAAAATAAAATCTAACCGTTTAAAGTAGTATGATAGCTCATTGTCATGAAAGGTAGAAAAAGATACATACCGTAGTGATTTTAAAAAAGTATAACAATGCGAGTGTCTTTGGTTATTACAATTCTTTTCTTCTCCCCCTTTATAATAAATTTCGTACCCTCAACCTTGTTGTCGTTTGTCAGACTCCAAAATAATTTAATCGGTTTGTAATGTCAATCGAATGAAGGACGTAGGACGTAATGCAATCACTAATTATTTTCAAGAACAATGGACGAAACGTAAATTCGACATGCACCGTGCAAAAGCTAATGATTGTGACATCGAAAAAAAATTGAATTAAAGAAAAGCAAGTGCAAGTAGGGCAGATTGAAAATAACTAGTGTGCATTGCAAAAGCGAGTAAGGAGAATTAATAGGTGAATGCATTGTGCTGAATTAAATTATATTCGGTGTACATGAAAATTCTTACAGACAATAGTAACGCTACCCTAACAAACTAAACAGTCTAGAGCTTACCGACTAACATTAATGACAGTCATGCAGGATTTATTAGACAGCAGCAAAACCTACTTTATGTACAAAATTTACTTAGTTGCTTAAATAAATATTACATATATGTATAGCTCAGATCCATCGCAATTGATGGATCATACGCAGGAATGTTTTTTGGCAACGCAAGAGACAATACATTTGTGCTATCAATTATCAATTGACAATAACTGGAAAATGTCACTGTCAAATTTTCATTGACTGTAAGCAACTTAAATAAGAATGAAACGAAAATAATAACTAACAAGCCAATAACAAACATATTAGTATCGAGAAGTAAAAGTCAGACTTTAAGAAGTGCGTTGCACATTAATTGATCTGTTAATTATTGAACACAATTTACAGAATATGTTTTTTGGTTCGCACACCGATGAGTCTAGCCGCCCATTAATTGATAAATTTGATTATCTCTTTTTCGTGAATTTGCAAATCAGTCAAAAGTGTTGCATTAGTCAACGAATCAGCGCAGATTTTCCTTTTTATTTACAAGAATTAATATTAACAGGGAGCAGCACGAGTGGTGCATTAATTAAAAAGCGAAGCATAAATAAATCTTGTTTAAATATATTGTGATGCAACAAAATCTTAATATGATTCTTTCCTAATCAATTTCATAGTTATCATTGGAATAATTATATTAATAAAACAGAAAACGCACTAAGGACATTAATGTTATTAATGTTAACGTTAAAATTATATTAATTGACGATAAACAGACTAACGATCTATAGGAGGTGCGAGACGATTACAAAAAAAAAATAGAAAAGCACATTAAATCTTTGGCAATTAGAATTCTCGAGCTATGAAAATCGAGACGCGCGATTGGTCTACTTCAGATAGGACAATTATAGGACTCAAAAATTCGGTCAAAAAAAAGTATTATAACAAAAATAGATAGCACAGTCTTCACTATCTTTCCGCTGCAACATGGCCATTTCGAATGTATGCTACATATAATCTACGATAATGTATCTATTATAAATAATGAATTTGATCGTCGCAAGCGTAATGAATGATGGTACAACAGAAAGCAATATTCGATTATATCATCGTACAAAAATATATATATATCCTATTCCAATCATATAGAAACTATATCATTATTTCTCTGCGATCTTCTATTTTCGCATGTAAACAATATCTGCATTTTCTTTAATGCTCAATGTGAACAGGTAAATTTTTTCAAGCTTCGCCGACGCTTACCTGCGGCAGGTAGCTGAGACTCTTGGTACTTTCAGCATAACGATTCACGGCCCGCAATTCGTCTAACGTCATTCCAGCATGACGTGAATGATGGCTGCCATTGCTGGAGGACCGGCTCGAAGCCTAGAATAAGCAAAAGTACAATGACGTAAGAAGATAATTTCTTAAGCTTTCTAAGTACAATCAAAGTAAATAAGACTTAATTTACCTGGAATAAACCGTTTTCCTCCAGACTGACTGATAGTCTTGTGTAACTTTCAAGTAATGTATTCTCAGGTATCATACCGAGAGATGACGTAAGTTCAAGAGATTCTGGCACATGTATCAAAGCAGGTGTTGACTGTGACTCTTCTTGATGGGACATTGCTGTGAAATGGCGGGAAAGAAAAAGAAAAAAGTTGTATAATTTCTTTTGATCTTAGGATGTGTGTACTATTCACTAACACGTGGAAGACATAATGATGTGGTTGTTACTTACATTCTAAATTTAACTTGAGTCCCCATCTTTCACACTCGTACTGCAACCAAGTCTTTTCAGCTTCCAACGATAATTGTCCTGAAGTCATGAAATCAGATATGTTTATATATTATTATGTTGACCAATAATGTTCATTATATCATTGTACCTATTAATAACAACTCACTTGAAACCAGTGTGTCAGGAGGATATCGAAAACTGAAAATCCAGTCTTCCTCAACCTTCAATATCCTTCCAGTGATGCGAGCGTAAAATTCATAGTTCTCACGTCCAAATAAATTTGATACCCCAAAATTGTCTATCATGAATTTCATAACTCGCGTGGCCACCTAACAGATAAAATAAACACAAAAAGAACAACCTTAAAAGTTAGTACAGCTTGAGGGTTCTTTTCAAAAGGACGGTAAATGGTGGCTAAGTAATTTTAATATTTTTTGTTTTTACTCTTTTTATATCAGTCTTATTCATTTTCCAAGTATGTATCAGAAAATTATGGAAGCATGCAGCAATTATATGCATGATGCGTCGATATGAATGGGGTAAGAAATAGGTGGGTAGAGGGTAGAAGATGGAAGAAGGCGATGGGCGTCAATTACTAATCCTGTTAAAATGAATCATGCGGACAAAAAACTGATTCACATTTAATGAATATTAAATCGGGAAGATCTTTTCGTTCAACCATAAAACAATGGTCGATGCATGGGGAGTACATATGCGTATTTATCCTTTTTTGTATATCATCCTGAAAAGTTTACTGACGGCGACATTCCAATGGCAAGACTAACTATGGGCACGTACATGTCTCATACATGGCCGGTGCTGTTTAATCAATTGAGTACAAAGGGGATGCACAGCATAAAATAGAGCAAACGTATAGAGGATGAATAAACACATAACACGATTGTCAGACTGTTAGTTTGTTGTTAACTTACTGAGACCTCCGCCTGGCAGCAAACACAAAACATCATGAAGGAATGATCATACTATTCGTGAACTTTTTCAACGGGATTTAAAGCTTCTTAATATAAGAATAATAGTTTTATTTATTATTGTCCTTTTAAATTGGACACGTTTTAGTCTTATTTTTTTAGTTGGTTCAGGGTGTTGGACTGATATATATACATATATAAACGTACAGAAGGTATCACGATTTTGAGATGTCAAAGATCTAATATATTGCAGATGTCGAACTAAAGATTTTTGCTTTTCAAATTAAAATTTGTTAGACCTTTGACATATCGAATTAGAACAAAATAAAACAGCATTCCTTTCAGAAGGAATTAATTAATCGTTCAATAAGAATGTCGACACTTTACCTTAAATCTGAGAACGTCTTCCATTTTCGCAGTTTTTCCATCGCTCACGCAACTCTGGAAAAAAGATGGAGCAACGGAAACACCTAGTGCCTCGCTGGACATTCCTGTGCGAGCCCTTTCGCTGTTAACTGCTACTACCCTAAATGTGCCGAACAATAAAACCAGCAACCGTTGTGTATATACTGGCAGAGATGTGATTAATCTATAAACAGATAAGTAGTTGATGGGATGATAAGAGAGGCACTAAATATTTGTAAATTTTATAGTGGTCACAATATAATTATACAAAATTAAAAATACATAAATATGCTCACCTATGAATCTGGTCCCTTTGCTGTTCGATACTATCGAGTTGAATAACAGTAAATAATTGTTGTTCCCCCTCGCGGCCGAAAACTCCGCCAGGTATCTTGCGGAGGAATTTCTTCAAGACACTAGCTATCGTGTAAACGCTGAAATTGTCCATATTGACCAGACGACCCGTTTGTAAAAAGTGAATCAATTTCTTCATGTTTCCTTGGTGTCCTGGTGCGCGAAAAACATCTTTTCGTAAAGGTGCTTCCTTGTTTAGCTTCAGGATAAGAACCTGTAAAAACAGATAGCATCAATTTTATTAGATTTGTTAATACAAAAATAAAGTATAGCGAATAATACGACTTGGAAAAAATTTGTTTTAATGGGGACTTATAAATAACTGATTCATAATGTTGATGTTTTACCAATAATGGGCCAGGAATGTCATTCTTGCAGACTTCATCAAGAGGTACTCCAAATTTGACTCTAAACAAAAGAATAGAGAAACATGAGTGTAAAGAATAAAAAATTTAAACATAATTATTATTGAATATAGATTTCTGTGTGATGAACAGAAAATACAAAGATTGGCCCAATGTTACTTTATCATTGATCATAATATAAGATAAACAAATCAATATAATCTATAATTCGATTGACACTCATGCATTCTTATCAATCATAGTACTAATATTACTAATTAAACATTAGTAAGTTATCATGCTTTGGCTGATAGAGTAACAAGATAAAGCTTTAAAATTCTAAATACAAAACAGCACATTGTAAAATTATGACAAAGCTGTTTCTGCTGAGCAATACTGACTTCTCTAGTCTTCTGGGATATGGTGGAACATTTGAAGGGTGGCCGCAGCTGGTGACAACATTGCCCAACGTAGCGGCCCTCCTATGCATTCTCTCTGTCCAGCTACTCATTCTCTGAAATCTTTTCCACAGATAGCTGCTTCTGGATAAAGTCTTCTGGAAGTGATTCCGAAGACTCTATTGTAGTCTACTGAAGTATCAGTCTGACGGTGTAAGGATGATCCTAATGATTGGTCTCGAAGACGCTGCTACCTAGGACGGACTGGCAGCAGCGGTATTTGGAATCTGGTTAATACTAGCATAACCTAAATTTCTTTGGGGCCCAAAATGAGGCTTCAAAACATTCCTTCTATTGAGGTGCGGCCAGGAGGCCGCGGTCTCGCTGGCCCTTCACGTTTTCACAGCACACACGCGCGCTTCCCGCGACGACATTTTTTCCATCCACGGAGGCTGGAACTTTTCCGTGTTAATTGATGTGCGCGCAGAACGCAACGCCAATACGATAACACATGTCAAAGGCGCAAATTAACCACACCTTTTCTTCATCTCACTTCATTGTCGAAAATCAATATGGCCTAGAGAGGACAGTAAAACTCACTACTGGAGGGACCGCAAGCCGCAAGACTGGTTGGCGTATACGATTCTAGTATAAAATAATGATACGTGAAGTTGGTGGTATTCTGTTATACGTTGACAACTGTGGGTCATTTACTTCCTAGATGGAAAAAGTTACTAGAGGATACAACTTCGCAGGAAAGAAATAATTCAAATTTGAAACTTAGAGTGTGAACCAGTTTTGAGTCATGGCATCGGTTATTCTGTATAAAATTAATTTTTTATTGAACTATGTTTTGTTACAATCACAATGAGATCATTTAATATTTCTTTGGAGACAAAATTACATATTTTCCTGTGTGCAAAAATTGTGGACAGACTCGTTTATTTTGTAATAGGTACTTTAAGAAAATACTGTTCGCTCAGTTGCACACGAGTCCTGCAATTATAAGGTTATATGTATAAATGATATATTTATTACAGAAAAAAAAGGTGAAATAGGAATAAATTTTACCAAGGTAATCATCCATCAGCGTACCAATAGCAAACTGAAATAAAAGACATATGACTTTAAATTGAGAACAATTGCTTTGCAATTATTAACATTTTGACGGCCGTTGTCACGTATACGTGATTTCATTTTGCCATCGGTTGTTGCCGGCAGGCGGTAGGATCTATGCGAGACGCCGGTGGTAAAAGTCAATGAGTCAAATGTACGGCCGTTAAAATGTTAATCTATCATAATTTCAAAACATACAATTCCAGTAGCATCTACTCTGGTTCCAACAATTTTTAATCGAATTTCATCATCTGCTTGTATCACCACGTCCTGGAATTTAATAGATATAGATTATTCTTTGTGTGGTAACAAAGTTCAAGCAATAAAAATACAATATCAAATCTTACCTCTTCCTTTGATTTGTAACAGGGTGGATTTACATTTGGACAGAATTGCATATCTGATGGAATAGACTAAAATGGCATTAAACATGTGGAAATTAATAAAATAGTCAAATGTCAAGAAACATGGTATTATTGGTCTGAAATGTTTACATACATGATGAGATATGAAGCATGACAAGGGTCCTATTTCTGCAAACATCCCAACCTGAAACCAAGAACAAAGAGATTTCTTTAATGATTGCATGTTCTTGATAACTTCATTTGCATTTTTTTTGTGTTATATACATACTTTGTTCACTTGTGTAACAATAGCATCGAGTACTTCACCTTTAAAAGGTCGGAAAACAATAGCTTTATATTTAACAGGATAAACCACAAATCCTTGTCCAGGCTGAATAATACCAGCTCCTATATTGTCTATAGTTGTTACAGCTACAACAAAACCATACCTACAAAATTTAATAGCATCAGAAATATTTAAGAAAAATATCTTTGCAAGACTCACTTTCCAGTACAAGTACCCTCGACTTCTGTATATAATTTTTGTTTTACAGTGTCGAGCAACTGTGGTCCAAAGTACCTAGGGTGTAATAAAATTTCATGTTCTAATGATATCTACAACAAATATGATAAGAATAAATTAAACATTTTATGCAAAATAAACAAATGACAAATCTCAATATAGTTTTAACTGCGTTTTCCTTACATGATAAAACATGATTTGTTAAACTCTTTTAGTAATATAATTGAGTCTCAGTTCTTCAGCTTTACTCACATATAATAACTTATGTTAAACATACAAGTGTAGTTGCACCACGGTTAAAAAAAAACCGGCATTTGTTGTATTATACAAAGTCACCATATTGGTTTACTAATGTTATCGAGAAATAAATAGGAATAACAAAGAGGGCAGTATAGTATCGTTGTCTCTCTATTTCTCTCTATTTAGGGTAATGCAACTCATCGTGAGTGAGACACAACCATAGGGCACAATCATTACTGCCAGTGAATTTTAGAACATACCTAAGAAAACAGCAATGGCGTACATACATAATGATTGACATTTATATGAGTTGAGTAATTTCGCCTTTATTAATTGTGTATTATCGAAATAACATATTGAATATATTGCTCTGTATTCAACGTTAATGTTTAATCATGAAAAGTATACTTATTGTTGGAAGATTAATTAATGTTACAGTCGGTAAAATCATTGGGGATAACAATCACCTCTGCCATTATACTCTCTTGTAATGCCTTCTGTTTCCATACGTGTTGTTGCTTTGGAAGAATAATATGTACTTTGAAGTAATTTTATTCGACTTGTGTAACCTATAGCTATTCTTGGAAAAGCTTGACATTTTTTATTGTTTAAAGAATAAAACTCTTTGGCAATTAAGTGAAAAATATGTGCAACGTATTTTAGAAGGCTTCAACTATTTTTTTGATAATTTTTTCTCGAAAACTGCTATGACCTTACTTCTGCAACAATTGTGACAATATTGTAACAATCAAGTGTAATGATTGTCATCATGAGCAACAAGTAGATTTGTGAACTTCTAGTACTATTGGTAAGTTGTTATGGATATCGTATTATTTTATTTCAAAGGCATAAAATATATTCAATACTTTTGGTTTTCAAGACATATGTTTGGATTAAATCATGTGACTCAAGTTCAAACAAATTTTTAGATGATCTTTTGAAGAGGATATGGCTAATCCTCCTAACAACAATGGCCAATCATTGTTTTGGAATTTTGGAGCAACTCGGCCACAAAACGTTGGATACTATAATGTACCACCTCCAAATTTTCCACCACCAAATTTGAACCAACCACCACCTTCCGCATACAATATTCCACCACCATCATTACCTGAGAGCAAACCTTTACCTACTGCAGTAGTATCATTTCATTCGAATCTACCATCTTCATCTTCTGATTATCCTAATGCCCCAAACACATACTACTCTCAGTTCCCATATCAAAATCAACAAGAAGTACCATACAATCAAAATCTATATGTTCCTGGATATTCGCAAGTACCAGGTGCCAATTTTAATTGCAATTGGAATAGCAGAAATCCGTATCGCAATAATGATGGTAATAGCTGGACTCAATATCTAACGCCAGTAAATTGGAATGCAAATGCGCCACAAAGCGAATCAAATCCTCATTGGAACGATGGTAATTCTATACAAAATGATGATAAAAAATCAATACCACAACGGTTTGAAGTGCCACAATATAGTAGGAAAACTGAATGGAGATTTGGTGAGAAAACATCACATGACAGCACAGGAGGGAGACGACGTTCCAGGAGTTCAGAAGGTCGATCCCGTAGTAGTAGATCATCTTGTAGGTCCCGCTATGATGATGAGAGGCACAAATACAATAAATACAGCAAAGAAAAATCCAATGCCAGAGAATATTCTTATGATGGTGGTGATGTAGATAGAAAACCATCACACAGAAGAAATGGTAGTCATTCTTCCTGGTCAAGTGCTGCTACATCTGAGAGGATGAATACAGGCAACAGGAGCAGAAAGAGATCCAGATCACAAGAGTCCCACACTTCCAGATCCTCCCCTACTAGTAGTAACGTTTCAGTGAAACATAAGGGTCTTAGCGAAAGAGAACTTGTTTTAGAAAAATACAGGTAACTTTTCGACAACTTTATCCCTTACTCCTGCGAGCTATCCCTTGATAATTACAAATCACTAATTTTGTGCTCAGGCGAAACTACTGCGCTACCAGTAAAGATATGGAGCGCAAAATGGATGAATTATGCGCTATGGGTCCTGAAGGTATAATGGAAAATGAACGAAAAGTTTGGACGCGCACAGCACCCGCAGATTTATATTATGTCAGAGATGAAAATAATCCAAAAATAATGAAAGGTACTACAAAACTTCGTGAACTCTGTGATATCTTCAAGAAGTTGCTCGTAGAAAGATCGACAGCGGCACGTGCTCTACAGGTAGTGCGTCAGGATATTACATCAATACTTCTAATAATTAAACGATATAAATTAATTCAAAAAAAAACATAATTGGCTCGAAAATTGTTTAAGCCCCCCTATGAGCCACCACCAAGAAAAACACGAGCTCGACTCTGCAGACACAAATCTGAAGCTTGTAGCAGCTCTTCTTCAGATAGCGACAGTTCAATGGATGAAGATGATAGAACAATGGAGGAATTAATGGCAAAAAAACAGCATCCTCAAAGACTACATCCCGAAATGTGGTTCAATGATCCTGGAGAGGTAAAGCAAATCGACAAAATCGTATCCTGAGTATTCGATCCATCAGCATTTATATCGTCCATATATTTACAGATGAACGACGGACCACTATGTAGATGCAGTGCAAAATCTCGCAGATCTGGTATACGACATGGTATCTACGCTGGGGAAGGTGCAATTGCTAAATGCGAAATGAATTCCAACAATGCTGATAAACTTTATCACTATCGTATAACCATTAGTCCCCCTACAAATTTCCTCACAAAGACACCAACGATCATCAAACATGATGAGCATGAATTCATATTTGAAGGTTTCTCTATGCTTTCTCATTTTCCATTAGTCAAACTACCAACATGCAAAGTTATCCGCTTCAATATTGAATACACTATACTTTACATCGATGAGAAGTTACCTGAAAACTTCACAATACAGGAGTTGGATTATTTTCGTGAGTAATATTTATACTAATTTATAATATCCCTATCTTCACTTAAACATAATTATATTATAAAAAATCTTGTACTATTACAGAACAATATTTATTTAACGAGATTTTGGAGCTCGTTGACTTCGACCTAAGAGCAGCTCAGGATAAATCTGGCTGTGGACAATTTCACTTCATGCCGAGATTCGTGCGTGACTTACCTGACAATGGCCAAGAGATATTATCAATGAACGAAGTCTTGAATTATTTAATAAAGAGCAGCACTCTCTTGATCGAACCCGAGCATCTACCTAGATTAGTAGAAATGCATCAGTACAAGTGGCAGAATTTTGCGGATGAGGTAAAAGGAATGGTGGTGACGTATCCTGGAAAGAAACCATGTAGTGTCAGAGTGGACCAGCTTGATAGGAACCAGGGTGAGCAGCCTCCTGGAGTAGTATCGTATCCAGAAATAGTACACTTCGGAATCAGACCACCACAGCTGAGCTATGCTGGAAATGCAGAGTAATTATTCCGCGCGAATGAGCATCAATTGAGATGGTTAATCAAAATAACTAAGAACTAATATTTTCTTTCAGTTATCAAAAAGCTTGGCGCGATTACGTAAAGTTCCGTCATCTTTTGGCAAACATGCCAAAACCATCGTTCGAGGATAAACGTAAATTGGAGGCGAAAGAAAACAAACTTCAAGAGTTACGTACTCAAAGCAAGATGAAGCGGGACGTGATAGTGGACGTTTCTTCAGAAGGATTTTACAAGACAGGAATAATGTGCGATATCGTTCAGCACGCTATGTTGATTCCTGTATTAGTTTGTCATCTAAGGTTTCATAAATCCCTGGACATACTGGAGCGCACCCTGGGATATGAGTTTAAAAATAGATACTTATTACAGCTGGCACTTACTCATCCTAGTTATCGTGAGAATTTTGGTACCAATCCTGATCATGCAAGGAATTCATTAACCAACTGTGGAATAAGACAACCAGAATATGGCGACCGTCGTATCCATTATATGAATACCCGTAAGCGTGGAATAAACACATTGATTAATATAATGTCAAGGTTTGGAGCGAGACGCGAAACGGAATCGTCGATTGCTCACAATGAACGATTAGAATTTCTGGGCGATGCTGTTGTCGAATTTCTTACATCTATACACCTGTTTCACATGTTTCCTGATCTTGAAGAAGGTGGTCTAGCGACTTATCGAGCAGCTATTGTGCAGAACCAACATCTTGCTGTCCTGGCCAAGAAACTTAATCTAGAACAATATATGCTCTATGCTCATGGAAGTGATTTGTGCCATGATCTTGAACTGAGACATGCCATGGCTAATTGTTTCGAAGCTCTTATGGGTTCATTATTCCTTGACGGAGGCATTGAAGTCGCTGATAGAGTCTTCGGTGAGACTTTATTCAAGGATGAAATGGATCTTAGTAAAGTCTGGGTTAATTATCCCAAGCATCCTCTACAAGAACAGGAACCGACTGGGGATAGACAGTGGATACCTAGTTTCGAATTATTACAGGTATTCCTTATTTATAGTTTTATACGAGTAGTGTTAGATCTTGAGTCTTCAAGCTCTATGACTCTTATCCAAATATTTTTCTTTCATAGAAACTTATGAAATTCGAAGAATCCATTGGCGTAGAATTCACCCATATTCGATTATTAGCCAGAGCGTTCACCGATCGTAGCATTGGCTATACGAATTTAACATTAGGTTCTAATCAACGATTAGAATTCTTGGGTGATACTGTTCTGCAATTAATAGTATCCGAATACTTATACAAATTCTTTCCAGAACACCACGAAGGTCATCTATCAGTAAGAATATCTTCCTAGTAGCACTTACTTCATGCGGAAAATAATAGAAACCTAGTAACGATTATATTTCTTTCAGCTCCTCCGTAGTTCTCTAGTTAACAATAAAACACAAGCTGTTGTGTGCGATGATCTTGGTATGACGCAGTATGCCCTTTATGGAAATCCAAAAGCAGAATTGAAGACAAAAGACAGAGCTGATTTATTAGAAGCATTTTTGGGAGCTCTTTATGTCGACAAAGGATTAGAGTATTGTCACGTATTCTGTGATGTTTGCTTTTTCCCTCGTCTTCAAGATTTCATAATGAATCAGGATTGGAATGATCCCAAGAGCAAATTACAACAATGCTGCCTGACATTGAGAACAATGGACGGAGGCGAGCCTGACATTCCCGTCTACAAGTAAACAACCCATATTATTATCTTGCCTCTGTGCTATGAATTATTCTATGAAAGTGATTATTCATCTCTTCATGATTTTTTAGAGTGATTGAGTGCAAGGGTCCTACAAACACACGAGTCTACACGGTCGCCGTTTATTTCCAAGGGAAACGCTTGGCTAAAGCATCAGGCCATAGTATTCAGGAAGCTGAGATGAATTCAGCTAAAGAGGCTCTTGAAAAATCACAAGGTAACAAAATCAATTGTGTAACATTTCTTAAATATCATCGGTTTTTAGTGAGCTTATGTAATCGAACAATTGTTTCTCTTGGCAGATTTGTTTCCCCAATTGGATCATCAAAAGAGAGTAATTGCAAAGAGCATGAAGATGCAGCATTGGCCAAACAGACAAAAGCTGCGTGGCAAACCAACAAAACCAAGTGAGAGATCTGATGACTCTGACTCCAGTCAGCAGCGTAAGCGACGTAGTCGCAGTAGAGAACGGGATCTTCCTGATAGGCGATCTAGGGATCGTTATGATAGTGTTGATCGCAGATGGAAAGATCTTGATAGGAGTGGCGATAGGCATAGGAAGCACAGGAGTCCAGCTAGAAAAAATCGTAGTAGTACAGAACGAACAACACAGAGGGAGTTAACTGATTATGATAACTCTAGAGAACGTGAATATAAAGCGGAAGTTCTAGAGAGGCACGGTAGTTCTGGCGGACTTGAGATGATGGAGCAGAATGATTCTTTTGAACGTGACAGTGTACAGGATAGGGATGGCAATTTAGATAGACATTGCCAGGATGGTATTAGGAAGCGAAAGAGATCAGTAGAAAAAGATACTAGCAGTAGCGATGATGATAATGTTCCTGAACAATACAAAACTAGTAATCTCAAATCGCACTCTGGTAAGAAGACCAGATCTTGAATCATCGGACTCCAATTCTTTAACAGGATACTGAGAATATATTTGTGTGATCATTACGGTGGGTAATTATCATCTGTTGTCATTGTATCGCTTCCCTTTATTGTGAGTGATAAGAAAAATTGTCAATAGTGCACATTCAAAATCTTTTTTTAATGTATTGTATACTTTCACAGGTTTTCTCTGTTTATGATTGATTATTTGATAATGACTATGTGTTTCTAGAAGGAACGGTTGAATGATTATATTTTAAACGTGTCCAGAAGCAACGTCGAGGGAGGATTCTGAATACGCATTAATAATCCTAGCAGATGTAATAATTATATGCTAAGTATAGTGCATTTATAGTAATGTAACAGTTATGTATAGATTAATATATAACTATTACATCACTATTACGATGTGTCTGCTAGGAGTGTGTAGTGCTATAAGAGTATCATGATGTTAATAAAGATTTTATTTGATACTAGCTTTGGTTCTACTGTTAGTACCACCAGTTCTGTACTATTATTATTACAGTTGCTATTATTAGGGTTTTTGATTTATATACAGGAATATAACAAAACAAAATCAGCTTTATTTACAATACTTTGTACGTGATTGATTAAAGTACAAAGATATATTTTATTAACTCTGTTATTACTGTGACGTAGTTCACTATTTTCATTCTGAATTTGTCTGTTGTAATAGCGATGCACTTTTCTGATGCAGTAAGTATTCGTTATTATCTAAAATCGTTTGACATTCTTGTATATTATGTATAATGTGCTCCAGTTTCCAATGCTTCTTCAATAGTGCGTGCTCCACATTAAATAGACCATACTGAAAACACTGTATCTGCGTACAAGTAGCTGTAGTGTGAAGTTTCATTCCCAATTCATGTATTAAGGTTTTCAGGTAATCTTCGTACTCGTTTAAGCAGACAATTTCTGTGAAAAAGAATTGGTATGGTTGGAAAGATTTCATATAGATTGGATATATTACAATGAATTGTAGAAATACCTAGCGTAAATTCTGGTGATTCAAAGTCAATGCATTTTATTGAGTATAATACTGGAACTTTGGAAGTCGCTGGTCTAATTGGACCTTGCACAGCTAACTCAAATGCTGCTTGACTTTCCATGTCCACTCCACATTGTCTGAAAATATGTAGTCAATGTAAATAATGGTTATATGGTGATAACGTGCAGGTGCATTTATATTTTAAGAAAATGAAACGTACTCAAACATTTTTCTTTGGTGAGATGACTGCATCGATGCACAAATTTTATCAATCATATGCCTTCGGACGTGCTTATATGTGGATTTCTCAACAATTTTGCCTGATATAAAATAATTATTTGTTGCTTGTCCTAAAGTGCCTTTAAGCTTGTAGTGCCGTGTGGTTTTTGATTCCAAGAGCTTATAAGCTATTTTCGTACCTTTACCTATTCCAGTGACTACAACACCTGATGTGTCTTTACCAGGCATAATTGGACAAAACAGTTTAATATCTTTTTCCTGATAGCGTGGCCCTGCAGCCAGAATATTATCTGCAAAACTTGGTCTCGTTGACACTGTCATTGGCTTATTCGTCTCACCCTCAATGCACACATATGTCGTAGGTGGACGAACATGCATTTCATTTAACTCTGTAAAAGATTAAACGTCAATTAAAGAAACTTAATACACAAACATGGTTAAAACCGCATTCCTAACCTTTACACAGCAACTTCTGGATGGTACTTCTCATAATCCTAGAACTAATTCCAGCTGGCTTATAAGAAATAAAAATCCCATTTAGCAATTTCCATGCTATACTGGCATCTGTTATCAGAGTTGTGGTCATTTTGAATATTATTTAAATATAAATCCCATTGATAACTAAACAATATGTGTTGATGTATTTACAAAATGTACTATTTATCGTATCAGTCTTGTAGCTACTACATTCTGCAACAAGAACAACAATTTTAATTCTTCTTTGACCATTACTAAAATATTCCACTAAATAATTACTATACCATCAATATTTTTGACACTCAAAAATATAAGTGCGCCGTTCACATGTATATTTGAAATTTTCGGCAAATCCAAATCCATGTAAGTCCCGATAGAAGAGGTAGAGGTCACTAGCGTCCCTTCAAGAAAATCTGCAAAGTTCGTACGATAACGAAACGCAACTCTAAGAAATCATCAATTTTAATACATATCTACAACTC
Organism: Cephus cinctus; assembly: GCF_000341935.2. Lineage (NCBI taxonomy): Eukaryota > Metazoa > Arthropoda > Insecta > Hymenoptera > Cephidae > Cephus > Cephus cinctus. The sequence goes on along the minus strand of NW_014333216.1, from coordinate 702,637 downwards.
ACAGATCACTCTATAAATATCACACTTGCATATTACACAATAAAGAATCTCTCAGTCTTATCATTCCTAATCCAATAGTTCAAATAATAATATTATCATAAACTCACAGCAAAATTAAATTTAACTGACGCCTGACTAACAGCGTCTTTCTTTCACAAACACTTTCTGCTCACGAATAAATAATATAAATCTATTAGAACGTATTAATAAAAAAATTATTACGATCCTTAAGAAGAAAAAGCGTATCTGAAAAGTCTGATAAACTAGATATTTCACAACTAGAACCATATAACCAGCAAATGTTCATCGTACGAAACGCTTGCGGAGGAAGATTAAAAATTAAAGGTAACAAAAAATCAACGACATCAAACTAAGTAATAAGTGACAACTATCTAGCTACTATCTATTACATCCACGATATGCTCGAATAAGATGAACATCTACGTAAGCGCGTGAAAGCCTGTAGAATTGAACATGAACAGAGTATAATTTACGACAGAGTACACTCAGCGTACTTAGAATAACCATAGAGATTCGTTAGCGCGCTTTATGCGGAATACGAGCGTTATTTCGCAAATTGCAATCCAGTGATTTATGGAAGGACGCCTATTACATGAACGAGCCACACGCAAGCACTGATCTAAATACACTGTTAAGTGCATCATTAACGAGAATAGATATGACACCCAACGTGAGTCTGTATAAACACATGGGGAAATGAAGAGTTCGATAATTAAATAAATCGCACGTATCATTATTGACAGTGATGATTGAAGGTTAATTAAAGATAAAATATTAATTTATTAATAAAAGAACGGAGGTAAAAATAGCTTCACTTTATTGTTTCAATTATTCCCTGTAATTCGTTGCACATCAGAATTGCATGGCTATAGGATTATTGACGAATTTCTTCTTGTGCCTTTTCTGTAGTTACATGAGTAGCGGTAACGTTGGCACCAGAGGTGGGATGGACAAGGTGCAGAAGAAGTCCGGATGGTAGCAAACGTACCTCCACGGTGGATTTACGAAGGCGGTCGCGATAACAGGACCCACGTCACGCGGCGCAGCAACCGCGTTCGTGTCTGACCGCTCTCAGTCGGGTTCAAAACAGCGTGGAGTCACAGTGCCGAGTGGGTGTCTTGGTTTCTAGTGAGAGAAATAAAATTAAGATCGCACCCTGTGATGCCAGGGTGACAGAAACCAAGATTTCGACTACAGGAAGCTGCAGTCAGCTGGCTGGGGCAGACCTGAACGAGATCGAGGAAAACAAGATTTGGAATCGTTGACGTGCTCGTTGTGATCGTCATCGGGGCCCACGTGGCTTCGGGAGGCGTTGCCGAAACTCTTGTGTCAGTTCAAGGACATCATTGGGACATCAAACGGACCCCTTGAATTTGAGGTTGGAAAAGACGAGGTTTGCTTGTTGATAATTGTTGGGGATACATGTAGATCTTTTGGATTATGGAGATTTGACGGTTGTCAGTGTTTTAATGCTGTGTTCTGAGATTTATTAATTGGTTTTATTTTCGCAAATTGTTAATGAGAATTTTAAGAAAGTGTTTGTCCGGTGATGCACGCAAACTTAGTTTTTTGTGGTTTTTATTGTACTGGCTGTTACAGTCTAGTGTAATGACTGTTGAAAATTGGTATTAAATAAAGCACTTATTAGTTTATTCTGTCGTTATACCGGTGTGACTATGTAAAACTATAGTGGTATAAAAGAAATGTTTAATGGAGAAATTAGTGGTGGGTATAACACGTGTAAAAAGTTTGATTAAATAATCTGATGACATTTTCATAGAATGACCAGATATTTCAGTTAACGTGAAAGTAAATTACGGGATGATTGAATGCGAAAGCTGATGAAAAATAGGAAACGACACGGTCGATTGATTGCTTCGATTTGAAGTCAATATCAATTGAATTATTTTTCATTGTTTCATCGATATACATAAAATTACCAACGACAGACAACAATATGGAATAAACATTTGAAAACTTATAATTAAAAGTTACAAGCTTACCAATGAATCGAATTAAAATTATTGTTATTTAATTCTAAATATATCTCGAAATTTGATCATTGGTATTGAATCGATGACAGAAAAATTTGCAAACTATCATGAAAACGCGTCCTCGGTATCAACGTAACAAAAACATTAGGTCCACCGAAGACACTGCTACCTAACGTCAAGTCATTCAAACGTTAAGAGACTAAAACATCCATATCCTATGCAACGTCTCTCGCAATTATTTCTCCAAGTAATTCGTGACTCTAACAATAATAATAATTCTCTCTAAAAAATTGCAATCCAATTAAAAGATCGCGATTGCACTTCCATTTAGTTATTCGTGTCTCCAAATGTCTGTGCAATGTCAAAAAAAAAAGTCACGAAATTCGAAACTTATTTTTTTGCATCTTTATCAATTTTCTTATTATCACGATAACGACGTCCTCGAATCTCGTCGAGGCCGATCAGACGAGAGACACGCGGTTCCGTTTGTCGAAAACAATTTTTTTTCTCTCGCCTTCCATCTATTTTCAAAATACGAGCTTTCGTATATTCGTGACTCGGTCGGATGTCACGACTTCGCCGGGACCCAAAAGCCGTACTCGATTAGACGCCTAGAAAAACGTGGGAGTGAATCGTCGTCCGGCCGATGATTCGCGTCCCTTGTCGTTTCGTGTCTTTACCCCGAAGGGAGTCACGTTTTCTAAGAACTCCTCGCCGTCTACCTGACGTTCTGGTTTTATCAAGTTCAACCGGCACTGTGTGAAATCAACGGAAGAAATTATTGTCCGCGTCCTGACGTGTAAATATCATCGTGAAAAGTGGCATCTGTAGGGATAAAGGTAGACAAAGAGAACCATTAGAAACTTCTAAGACAACCGTTCTGACGATTTAAAATCAAGATGGATATCGAACGGTCATTTTGAATTGATATTTATGTTAGATAAATTCAAATTATTTTCAATACAACTATTAACAATTAAATAACACGCGTTTGTTGTTTCTTGTTTTCATTTGCACATCTTGTCAACTGTCAATATTTTTTTTATCGTACAAAGAGACAAATTTAACATGGATTTATTTTTTGTGTTATACAGAACAATAAGATATATTTATTAAACCCTATCAGGCCTAGAAATTTTGTGTGAGTTGTGTGATAATAATTTTTTGTCTTATCTATCACGATATTAAATGCGATATTGTAATTAAGAAAAATTTTTATCTTTTTGCCTTTATCGTTTGTATATTGAATTTAATCGTTAATCAATATTATATTTTTCATTAATTAATATTAACACACTCCATACGTGCCTTATGGTAGGGAGTAGTTTTGGTAAATTTTTGCAAGAAATCTTCATTCGTTAACCAATGTCCCATTGGTGTCGAGCAAAGATTTGCGAATTTTTCTTGAAACGCATGGGAATCTAGGTTGAATAATTTTCTAATCTCAAATAATGATAAGAGGAATGATAAGATGGGGAAAAAAAGTTTTGCTCAATTCAATCGTCAATCTCGCTCGTAAAATTAGCTTGAACTGTACAAATTGCGAAATGAGAATTTTTATAAAAATTAATGTAATTCTACAGGAAGTCCCTTGGTAATTGTGGCCGTAAGTAACAGGAAGCTGGAAACGTCATGATGAGGCCTGACGAACTGATACAGAGCGAACGACGAGCGACCGAAACGATGTCCGAGACGTCGGAGGGCACCGGGACGACCAGCGTCTCTGGTAAATCAGGATTTGAGAGTCGCGAGGAATTGCGCGATGTCGCAGCTATTCTTGGGATTGTTAATCCCGAGGAATTGCATCAGGATAGATTCCGCGTTGATCGCCGAAAATTGGAGCATATGCTACTTGGTAATTATGAAAATTTCTATAAATACGTAAATACGAAATTAATTTCGATAACCAATTTATAATTGGTCTGAACTAATGACACGTGGTAATAAAAGTAATTGATAAAACGATAAAATACATTTTGAGAGGACCCTGAAAGATTCAAGGACGTCTGCTTACAATAATTTTCTTTTCATCTCATTATTTCACACGTCGTCCATCTTTTTTCGATTTGTCCGAACGAGCGTTAATTTCGCAGGCAACAACCTCGTCGCTAAGAATAGCATGAAAAAAGGAAGAAAAAAAAAAAAAGAAAAAGGAGATTCACGTAGGTAAACACGTAAATAATAATGCAGAGACGTCCGATATGACGTAAACGTCCTTTTAGTTGGACGAAAAAGCTACGTATACGAATCTGTCAGGAACTGTTATCGATTTGAAAAATTTCTCGAAAAGTTCGAAAGGAATTTGAAAATTTTGCTTTAAACGAAATTAGCCATCCCGGCAGGCCCACTCGTCCTTGCCAAAATTCATATTTGCGAATGTCCCTGTGGTTAGTTGGATTTCTTTAAGCAGCGGGTTGCTTGTAAACAGAATTATTCGAACTGTCAAATCCGTGTGTTGTCGGGACCATCAGGAGAATAGACGTTAACCTACGAGGTCGCTCTATTCCTAAATTCTATAATGACAAACAAACATCGGGCAGTTCTGCCATTGTTTGGCAATTTCGAAAATTTCGGCCAATTCGCAGTAGACCCAGTTATTTCCTTACGATTAATGGGATACATGGAACAAAGCAAAGATATAAATAATCATGCATAATTATATTTCCTATACAATTTTACTAACAAAACATTACATAAACATATATCTACAATACGTATAAGACACTTACTCAACATACGCGGCATATTATTTCAGGTGACAATGAAGCGCCTGAACCAGCCGACACCTTTTTTCATAAGGTGAGTTATCACGCGCTATGATAATTAATATAATTGATTATTACACGAAAGTACGAAATTTTATTATATCAAAATTTATTTCACCTACCTGAAGGAACCTACCTGTGCCGCGCGTGTAGGTTATCTGCTGTACAGAAATATCCTGATTGCGAGTACGTTGAAGTTCGCACTGAGGCATCCGTGCACTGTGTATAATAATTGTAAAAGCAGGACAGTATGATTAGCAGGAACTTGCAGAGGTTTATATATAAAAACAAGAGGCTGAGGGTGATGATAAACGTCAAAGGGGAAAACTAAAAGCAAAGATGCTTATCCCGATGCCGAGAGTCAATTTTGTGTTACGAACGACGAAACGGCCTTAGAATAAATAATTATATTGAATTTCAGCCATTCTCCTCGATCAAATGAAATTCAATGCGGAAGTCGCAGGACGCCGTTCAAATCGAATACGCGAAGATACGCGTTACGAAAGATCTTTCTGTATTCATATATAAATATGATTATTCATATATCGTACGTAAATACATATATACACGATTACTATATACACTTTTGTCAAACACGCTATTTGTGGTGTGGGTAGAATTGATGATCCACGTGACGTCATTGGTACTGCCTACGTCGTGCTTTTCCATTATTTAAGTTAGGTTAGGTTTTTACCCGTGTCACAAGTTGATCGACTCATGACTTTATTTATAAAAGTGATCAAGCGAATTGCCAGCCTAGATGGACTTGTATGATAAAACACAACGTTCGGCAAGACTGTGTCTTATGAGTGCTCGCCTGACAGTGATATCTGCTAAATTATATGATGACATAAAAATAAGACATCGATCGTCAATTTTGGTCACCTCTTTTGGTTCATTAATCGTGCTAAAAAAAGAGACAAATATTATCTCATTTATGCTTCGCGTTTACCTCATAGCACGATGGAAAATAATTTTTTTTTTATATACGTCACGTATGGACCAAATATGACGTAGCGATAAGAATTATTTTTCATCGTGCTATGAGGTAAACTTAAAACATACCTATCGTATATTTTGATAGGGCATCGACGAAATAGTATTTATATCATTTTTAGAACGACTAGCGAGGCATCACGAGTAATTAACATTGACGATTGATGCCGCTTTTTTATGCCATCATTTGATTTTGCAAGTATTACGTCAAGTGAGCACTCATAAGACACGGAGTCTTACCGAACGTTGTGTTTAATAATACAAGTCTATCTGGGAGACTTTGATTGGGTTATTAAAATCTGGTTCAGATATATAAATGACTAAGGACACTTGGATCGGCTTACAAGTGGAATTAAAATAGTAATTTAGATTATCGGTTGCACCCAGTGACATCTTTTTACTCTGCTGTCCTATCAGAAAATATTGTGATAAGGGTTATCTATACTTATTGCACATATGGACCGAAGCTTCGCGTTTCTGATATAAAATCTAACTGTGATTATGCGATCGGTCTCTCTGTTGAACTCTGCGTCCTTCCCACTGTGTTGAAACGATCATAACGCGTTACGAGTGCATATTATATACCGATAATGATAACATACTGACACACTGCTAATGCGCATGCGCGCGCAACCTGTTTGCACTTGTTGTTGATAGACGCGGAAAGGACTGATACAATTAAAGAAAAGTTTGTTTTATCTTCGTTACGGGAAGCTTATCACTATTCGCATGATCCAAGCGACATTTGATCATTTTACTAGTTTTGATTGTTAATTATCTGCAGGATAAAAACACATTGGGTTTTGCAGACGTGAAAAAAGTTGTAGACTATACGGCTATGTATGTTCGCATTTGAATCTTCTCACAGCTACGCGTGTTCTGCGCATGTCGCACTGCGCAGGTAGATGGCGCCCGATTGGTATTCGTTACTCGAAACTGCACTGAATGCATAGTTTCTCTGTGGAATATAAGATTGTAGGATTTATCTGACAACATTACACTGGGATGTAACGCGGAAGCCATTCGATCGATCATGGAGACTTGCATAAGACTGATCTACAGGTACGTTAAGCTATCTGTCTTATGTGTTATGCAAAAGTGCGTGTCTAGACTCACGTAGCTATTCCCCCGCTATGGCCATCTTGGATTTTCGTAACTCTTCAAAGGTTTTGACTTCGGCAGTACATTTCGTTCGGTCTTTTTCTTTAGAAGATAGACAAAAGCAATTATAGCAGCTTGTGTTGTACGATGAGTTATTGCAACTGATAAGAATATAACCACAACGTTTCCATGCAGTAGTAACTAATTACTGATACGTATGTATATATGTATATGATATGTGGCTAATGCATCAAGTCAATGACAATGTTTCGCGGTTATCCGTACCATTAATTGTTGCGTTAAGTGAAACTTGGAAATACATTGTATTTTTATGGGATCACTTCGGGTCTTTTGATGTTATTCATATATAAATTATCATGGGGCTGTCGACGCAGTTGACATTTGAAAATAATATTTTCATACGCGTGCGAACGTTGATTATCTTAATGTGATTAATTAATACTGGACTGTTATCAGAGTCGATAAAGTATTGTTGTTGTCATTGTTATCATATTTGATATTTAAAATGTTATACACAATGCGTTGTATACCATTGTATTGTCTTTGTCAAGTATTTGATGTGATTTTCAAGAAACAACAGGGATTACCTTAACCCGTGCACTATCGCTCTTTGCGATAATGCCTTAATAACGAATCGATAAAAGTGTGCGTAGCCAGAGATCGATCCTCGACTTTTGAGGTTAATCGCTGCTAAAGACTGCAGTCGTTTGGTTTCTTACGTGTAGGTCTACGTACTGAAGATGGCTAATGAAATTGGGATTTAACATTTATTTTTTTTGCAAAATCGTACTGTGCATTGGATTGACTCGCTGACACGTTATACTGGGTGGAATTTGAGAATACAAACTTTTGACGGAATACCCATGAATTGCACAACGTTAGAAAATTTGTATAGCATCTCAGGGAAAATGAATTTAGCACGAAGGGGTAATGTATATTTTTGCAAGGATTTATCCGTGCAGATTTTTTGGCCACTCGCCAGACCTAAGTTACAGATATTCTTGACTATGCTCGAGCGTAGCAAATCGCATTTATTTGAATTGGATTTCAATTTATTAACAGTCTCTCGGAATAAATCGCACTGGCGCTATTTTCTTTTTCAAATTTTTCACGTCATTCGATCCTGCAATTACTCTCTTATGCCATTGACGAATAGCTTCCCGATTCTTCTTCGTTACACTCGTAGATCAGTAGAACAACCGATCTTTTTACTGATCGATGTCAGTTGCGTAATTTGGGAAATTCCAAGATACTCAGCTGTTTTTCGTAAACGCTCATAGAAATAATCAATATACGTATACATACTAAACCCACAAGGGGACATTATGCATAGCGGAAATTTTGAATCAGGCGATTTCTAATCTCGCGTGATATAAAATCGGATGGTAATATATCGCAGCATCGGCTGACTGTTTACTTGACGGTTCTTGATGTTATCGCCGAAAACTAAAATTTCACTCAAAATTACTACCTCGGATCGATACTTTCTAATCGACTCGTTTATAAACTCACCATCCGTTCTTGCGATTCTTCGATCGTGAAATAAAAATGGCGGCTGTTCCGCTTCGCGATAATGTTGATGACCCGTGCCGAAATACCGGATGATTGTTTTTACAAGAACATTTTGTTGCCATTGTTGAGTAACACTCGACGGTCGGACGAATCGTTAATTGTTGTTTGAGTAATCGTCTCGAGATCGCCAATTCCACTAGATCGATCGTACGAAAGAGCAAAAGCAATGCAATTCCATAGAAAAAAATTGTTAAAAAAAAAATTCAAAAATTCTTATTCCGTCATGCCCATATAAGCGATGACGTAAAATATTTTAACTGATTCATTAATATTGTTCGGCATCGAGCGTTTCGAATTTAATGAAAATATTCGCCAACGATTTTATCCGATTACAAGAAAAATAAAGAATAATCTCAATAATCGATCGCTCGCACGACTTATTTACGTGCTAATATAAAAAACCGGTATAATACCAATAAATATATATATTACTGGTTATATTACCAATGAATTTTATTAACACTTATAATCGATCGCACGCGTCATATACGAATGCCCACTTCCACGATTTTCGTCCTTGTTGAGATTATGCGAAAATTAATCGTACACACGTTACGTCTATTTAAAACGTGCTTATTTGTTTGTTTGTTTTTTTCACAGAGAGAGAGGAAACAGCCTCGAAATTATCGGCGTTTAAATCATTATTAATTGTTCAGTGTCATCGAACGCCATATTCTTCACGGAATCATATTTTGCAAACTTTGCCTGTGTGACTAAGACATTACCCTACCTACTAGCCATATGTATATTCCTGTCTGATGCTGCCTGAATATAACCACTATATCATTCCATATATATGACTTATGAAAATAAGAATATCCAGGAATAAAAGTATATCTCTTTTATTCCCATGGGCGTACCCTTGTAAAATAACTCGAAAAGTGAAAAATGGCCGCCGTGATATTACCATCAGTACATGGTCCAGTTTACCTAAGACATATATATATTTGAAAAATACATAATATCCCATATACATGGCAAAAGTTTTATATCTCTCAGGAAACGTCAGATTTGTATCTGGTATCGATATACGAAAGGAAAAGAAAAAAAATCTTGAGCAATGACTCAATGCAAATTTCGATGCAATTGCATTGGAAGAAACCTCATAAATATTGACTCTCAGCCGAGAGTTTCGTCAGAATTTTTCCGTGAATACTTTCTTATAAGCATTTAAACGCTAAATCATACTTGAAGTATGTTACTTACACGCCGGGACACTTTTATACAGAATTCAAGCATAATATCGACATATGTTCGCGTATCCACGTGCATCACACGTAACGTGATCGTGTATTCACATATGTACGTCCACACATGGAATCGTGCGCGGGTAATAATTATGTAAGGACAGTGTAACCAATGACACCGCAAGGGAAGGATGATTATAAAAAATGTAACGCGAAGGAAAATTTTTTGGAAAGTTTTGAGTAACCAAAAAAAATATTTAATTTTTTCTCTTGATTTTTTTTTATCATTTTTTTTTTTTAATACCATGCAGGTATACCGTTTCTCATTTTAATCTTGACTATATTCGTCAGTCACCCTTCTTTATTTACGTTTTCACTTGTTCATCCCGTCTTGTTAGCATATTCCAATATTGACTGGGTATATCTCGGGTCTTGGATGATCCGCCAAAGGGGAATTCGCGACGAGGCGACGCCGAGCGCATCAAACCGTTGAAATCGAACCCCCACGTATGTATTGCGCGTCGACACGTTTTTCCGGAAATGCGAACGCGCCGTGATGCATGGTCTTGAAATTGGAGAACGTGGTAGGACAACTTTTGTTCACGTTACCATGAACGCTTAAATTTTGTACGTAACAATGAAATGGCAGTGGTTAAAAAAATTAGTCAGTACGACGATACTGGCGCTTCTTTTTTATCACTGTGAATATATATCACGTAATGGCACGTGCATGCTGATTGGTTAACCAGAAGAACAGGCTTGACGTTTTTTTATTTCTGCCTGCCAAAAGCAGAGCAAGTGGCTGCGTCAGTGTTACAAATACAAAGGTAAGTCTCGTAGAAAGACGTAAAAAAAAAAAAAAAGAAACAACAACACGTCGACCTAGCTAAATGTCAGATGTACGATCAAAGAATCAAAATTCGATTTGGAATATGTCAAACTTTCGTGATATCTAGGCAAAGGAGGTAATTTTTAAAAAAATTGGTTTCTCATTATCAAATTCTTACCTTTATCGTATTTTTAGCGAAAGATCCTTCTTTCGATATAAAATACATTTCGAGTCGTCTAAGTGTACCAGCAGATTACAAGGGAATTGCTAATAGACATTGAAAAAAAAATTCATCCGCCATTGACCACGCGCAGTGTTGCCAACTGATGCTGTGCTTCATCAGTTGCATATACACGCTGTCGAATCAGACAACCATCCGTCGGAAACAAATGGCTCTGTATATTTTGCTACAGTATTGGATATAGCAGGTTCTATTTATAGATGCGAATGAATATAATAAAAGAAGAAGAAAAATATTAATTTACAAGCAATTTGAATTAAATGTCCATACATCATAATAAATTAAAGGATTTATCATGCGAACCAGTATATGAGTGGTTCGTGATACTATTTTTGTATTATGATTCCTTTCAGCACGAGATTCAGTGGTATTTATAAAAAGGAAAAAAGATAAGAATATTTTTTTTTCGAATATTAAAACAACCGATCACCGTGTCCAGTTTTCACGTCGTGTTTCATTTACAAGGCGATACCGAATAATTGTCCGCGTCAGGTTAGGTTAGAATGATCAATGGGAAATCGTGCCTGCGGCATTTATTACGTATCAAGGATATTCTCGTATCAGGAATAAATGTATCGCAACGATGTTACGTATGTGAGGACGTGACGATCGGATCATGGCGGTAGGTGAATAACGTTTGTATCAATGTTATACGTGGTTGGACGTCTTACGTCGTCATTTTGTACAACCAGAGGCCAAAGGCTGACGCAACGCGTCGTTACGCTCGGTAGATTTCCGTAAAAGTTTCCGTAAGGTCTGCGTTATCGTTGTACGCGTCAAGAAGGAAAGGACCAGATAAACATTGTAGTGCAACGAGTTAAGCCTTAAGCCTGGTACGCAAGTTCATCCGATAGACATTCCCGTACAGTCCGTTATGAAAGTATTCGGATTTACATACGATTGATTTATCCGACCGTTGACTTACGATTTCTTTTTTACGGATGGATAAGTTAAAATATTTTCTTTCAAATTGAATAATTTTTCATTGAATCTCAAAATTAGGCTTTTTTTTTCTTCAAATTTACCGCCACACCTCGATTCGCCTCATTGCCCGCGATGACTCCTGTCTCGCGCACTTCTACGACTCTATTAATATCATAGGTGGAACGAAACTGTTACTTATATATGACATAATTTTAGAACAGTACATACGGTACAAGCGTGGCGACTACGTGCAATGTAAACGACAAGTCAGGCTTGAATATTAATATCAAGGTGAATTCGTATAGGTGATCAGTGGTGGAATTAAAAAAATTTTTTTTTACAAATTCGAAAAATTTAATTAATGAATTTATCGACTTCTCCCTTATCGGCTTTTGATTTACTTATTATTCGCGGGACGACCGCGATTTATCGTTACATGAAAATAATCTGCGTCGAACCGGATGATCTTTCTCGAGAATCGATAATAAATATTTACTTGACACACTGATAGTCTTGAACTTTGTTTTCTTCCTTTTCTTTTCTTTTCTTTTTTTTTTTCTTGATTTTTATTTACACATTTTTTCTATTATTTCCTGCTTCTTCTTCTTCCTCTCCGCAAAATTCTATTTTTATCCACTCGAAATTCTTTATTATTCAAATAGAACGCTTCTCGCTCGATTAGCTCAATTTGTAGAAAATAAAAATATTTTATATTTCCACAATATTCTTGGCCTCGACCGAAGGTGCCTTCACACTGTGTACACACCCACGCGAAATAAACACATGTGCACATATTGCGTTAAGGATTTTCTTGTATTTGTTTCGCGACGGCGCTTACGCAACGTCAAAGGCCGATCCGCCAATTTTGGAATCGATCTCGAATCCCCATCCCGAAATACACTTTGGCAAATAAATATAATAACAACAACTGCGTCTAGAAATTATGCAATTGCACGTAAGAAAACGAAGGTCTCACTATTTTCTCGACGCTCGACACGACCCGTGAACCAAACAACAAGGCTAGTTTGCAATTCCAATCGACTTTGTATATTCGCTTTGTCATATGTCACTCATACAATTTCTGGTATCGATACCAACAAAACCTACATGTACGCACGGCTTACATATCCCACATGTACAGATACGTATCATGCGCGTAAGCCTCTATCTGACTTAAGTCGCTGCAATGCGATAGCCGATTCTGACGTAAGAGCAAACAAACGAATTCACGCTGATTCAAAGAAATATTTTTGAATTTGGCGCGTTTAAATATCTCACTCTTGTTCATCTGACGTATCAGTTTACTCAATTGATATTTCTCATATATATTCTTATCCTAGATTGTTTGCTATGTAAACACAATATAGCGTATTACGTCACGACGTATAGTTACGTGTATATATATATATTTTTTTTTTTTTCGAGCAGACTAAATCGGGTCGTGAGGGGTCTGTGAATTTTTAGTGTGCAAAAATAGAAATTGCACGGAGATTCACGTGACCCAGAAAGATATTGCGAATTCTTATCGAGGGCGAATTTTCGAATTTCAAATTTACGATTCCTTTATGGAAAGAACAGAGAATCGGCTGTCGGGTCATTCGAATCCTGGAACCTCGTAAGACCTTTGTATTTATGGTCTGCATTTATGGGTTTATCGGTACGGGGTAATTGGTACGTCATGCTGGTTTTTATTTGGTCAATTGTTTCTTCCACGTTATTTCACTCAATCTTTCGATACATTTAATAAGCTTATTAAGGTACGAGGGTTATTTGTTTTTTTCGAAAATTTTTCTCAAGTCACTCGTAAATTTTTACGAGCATACGTATACGTTTTGTAGGTTAATTTTGAAAATAAAAAAAATTGAAAATTATTCGTAACCGTATCAGACTTGTTTCTATGGGAGGGTGAAAACGTGGCTGATACCTCTTACTGGTGTAACCATAAATTAATGTACGTTTAAATGGACTATAATTATTTATCCGCGGCGATTAAAAATATGCACAATTAAATGCAGGATAAACAATGGTTAATTGAAATTATGAAAATTATCATTTAATCGTTAATTTCATACGTTGCATAGAAATCTAGCCGGTAGAGCTATTTAGAATGACTTTATATATAATTGGGGTAAAACTATCTACTTGTTATATATTTTATACCCATCTGAAGTACGTACTGGGTTAACGTTAAAGGGTTAGAATTAATATAAAATGTTTACGACCCTTAGAAATGCTAATTACTTTATAACCTCTTTGGCCATATCCTTGATGAAATACAGGGAAATTATAAATCCTCTTACACCCCGCACCCCCACCCCCACTTCCACCCAGCCTGCCATACAAAATGCACATTTAATTACACTTCATCCCTTTTGCTTATATTCGGCACCTTTTGCTTTTCCATCGTCAAAGGATTTTCAATTTTCTTTTCATCCAATAGGACCATCCCGTTCCACGTACACTCTTGATCCATCGTTATCAATTTACAATGTCAAAGCAATTCGTTTTCTAAATTTTTTTGTTTCAAAATTTAATTTATCTCAAAAAATTACTCACGTTACTCAGTTCCGGACGAATCGAACAGTGGCGTTTATCTGATACTGTAAACAGATACCCTTATCGGAGTACAGCTATTAATACGGTGTGTGCATATATACGTAGTGGAAAGATAAAAAGTGACGCGTGTAGGTGTATATACCATTTGTTTTTATGAAAAAGATAGTGATGAAATTTTCAAAATTTCAATGGTCGTGAAAATGAATTTTTAAAAAATGACATTGCTCAATTACTTATTATGACGAAATTATAAAATTTTCAAGGCCAATTTCAATTATTTATATCCGGCCGTCCTCTCGATCATGTGTCATCGTTTACCTGGTGGTCTCTTATGAGTTTACGAATCGCCAATTTCACTCCGGGTAAGCAAGGCGAGACATGGTGGAGAGAGTGGGGAGGAAACCGTGACGCCAAGTGGGAGGCGGTTACCGAGACCAACCCGTTATATTATCTCGAATTAGTCAGTCAGTCGTGCCAGGGATCCCGTAGACGTACGGCAGTACCGCTAGTTGGTATTGTGAAAGGGAAAAAGAAAAAAATAAGTAAATAAAAGACGGAAAAATTGTTAATCCGTCAATTAAAACCCCCACGCGACATTGCGTCATATACAATATATATTTAATAGTCATTTGTATTAATATCCCGTAATTCGTTACTGGCGTGATCGCTCTCGGTTGTTTGCCTGTATGTGTAATTAATATATTTATTAAAAAAAAAAAGAGGTCAGCTAAATTCAGTGCTGCCAACAGTATGCGTACGACGATCTACCTTGGCGCGTGCTGTAGTCGCGATAATTTCGAGGTGGTGAAACTCAAGTAACCGGCGGTGGAATTTTTTTATTTCCAAAAAAAAAGAAATTGCTCGATTGTGAAAAAGTGACTGCTTCGTTGCTGACTTCATTCTTCCGCCGATCTTTACCCTTTTCTTTTTCTTTTATCACTGCACGTTATATCGTATATCTATACATAACGACCCACGACGATTCCCACGCGGAATCCGAAATAAATCCTTTCTTTCTCTTTGTCCTTACGCAAGAATTGGCAACCTGGTGAATATCCTTTAATAACGCGTGTGCAGAGCTTGTATACCTATATACGAGACATACGTATAATACACACGTCAGCTTGTGAAAGTAAGCAGAGTGATTCCTCGTTAAGCATACCGTGAAATTATATCGGGATATAATAATATATTCATCGACGTATATATATATATATATATAGATATATATCAAATAGATATCAGCAGTGCGTAGGTGCGTGACAAAATGGCACAGCTCTTGTGTTACATGTGATTTGGCTGGTGTCCTGTGATGACGTGAGTGTATAGGTGCGTGGATAAAAGTAGGAAAAAAATAAAATAAATAACAAAGTGGCGCACGGTCGAAGACTGAGGAAAATAAGAGAAAAAATTGAGACGTGAGATCTTCTAATAAATTCAAATTTCCCGCTCCTTCGAATTTCACCGTTTGAACGTCCCTTGCGCTTCGGTCTCGCGTCGTTTCACCCTCGGCACATCCGGACCGTGTCTATCGGCCCGACGTCCGTCTGTCAATCCTGACTCGAGGCTTCCGTTACGCAGCGAACGAAACGTCAAAAACGAAAGAAACACGACTGCTTGACAAACGGGATTTTACCGTGATTCTTCTGGCCGGCGACTTTCTCCCACGACACGTCGTCCCTTGAACTTCTTACCTCATTGGCTGTCGTTTACGACAATGACTGTGGTAATGGCTAATTACGTTATCTGTCACAATGTTGCATCAACACGTGTTACGTTGGCTTAGTCACCAGCGGGGTCTTTCGCTTTCCATCGACGTCGTCGATCTTATCGACGTACGTCGATATCTAGCGATCGACCTCGACGATTTTTATTATCGATACTAACTCGCACCTATCGATTGTTTCAGGTTATGGAGGAAACGAATACCTTTGTCACGTGGCCCTCGAGACTGAAAATTGGAGCGAAGTCGAAGAAAGGTAAGAAAAAATATATATATATTTTTATACATTCTATCAATATATTTTAATCGACTAAATATATATATATATATATATATATATATGTATTCACATAATCTAATATGTTTACGAGACTATTTTTGCGATAACAATTCCACTATCTTATTATGTAGTGGGAAACAACAAGGTGCCGTCCTTGACCGAACGTGTCACGTATTGTATGACAAGCCGAGTTTCCAAACGCGCAAATCTTGTCAAACTTTTCCTAGCGTCACTGCGTCACGACGGACTCGACAGCAGCTTGTTATAAAGACAGAAAAATACGGACAATGGCAATAAATATATATATATATATATATATATATATATATATAAAATACGTTTTCTATGCAAACGTACAAAATTTGTATTCACTCTACCCGCGTATTTCGCAAGAGCTTCGTCGTAGTAAAGCGATCGGATATCGCAGTTTTATTCGCCAAAGGTGCAACAGGTGGCTGCTGTTTCGAGCGGGACAATATTTCGCTCGACGGCAAACAAAATAATTTCGAGTTCTGTTATGTGCCGTGTCCGTCGGTTGGTTTGGTCTTGTGGCGCTTTTGGCGAATATTACAATATTTCGTTAAGCCGTTCGTTTGCTTGGACTTCCAAGACACATATCGCACTTGAGGCTCTCGAAAGGGGTTATTTAAAGGCCCGACGGCATTGCTCTCGGCTTACGTGCCAGGAAACGTACGCGTACGTTGTCGCAGCTTGCATTATGTGTACACATGGTATGTAGCACGTGCTATATATATATATATATATATATACACGTCGAATATACGAAGAGTACGTACAATTCCATAACAGTCTACGATACAGCATTGGATATTGAGATCGGATATATTTGCTTTTCTTTTCTCCACATATGGAGTATCACACGAGCGCTAAAATAAGTATCAGGAACCCGGCCGGCCCTCCGATAATGACACCATGCGTGACGTTTGGACAATAGGATTGCATGTGTTTATATGCACAACGCGTAAGAGGCAGAAAGGAGTCTGACGATGGTCCTTAGGAGGTCGGGTTGAGGTCGGGCTAACTTATTCGATATTATGCAAAAGTCGGATACTCGGTGAACTTATATGTTTTTAAAAAAATGTTACCAGCTTTGTATACTATGTGTATATACACATACATATATTTAAAAAAATTTGTTTATACGATCGGTGCAAGGGGGGTTAATCGTTTCGGCGATATGTCGACAGTTGTTGCAGTATGCACGAGCCACGATTATTATGTTTATTATATGAGTATTATGGAAACTTTTCGGTGATTCATTCCTTTCACGTGACCCGCCGTACAGCTGTTGCGGTTCCTTCCGAATTGGTTTCGCGTGACAGAACTTTTATTTCGCATGGTTTTGCTTTTTCTCGTCGTTTCTCGGGCACTTGCATTAATTTTTCTTTTCTTTTCTTCTATCGCGCGACGAGAGCTCGTTTCATCGGGAGAAGCAAATTTTGGGAACGTTCAACTCTTTCGAAAATTGGGTGTTTAACGATGCCGCTCTTTAACGCGTCTCGCTTCTAAGTCATTTAGATTTTTTTTTTTACCTACGGTTAATTAAGACAGTGGTTGTCAACTTGGACGTTGCTGGAATTCATTTTTTTTTTTTCAAATTGTATATCTAGTCTGGCAAATTTTCGAAAGAGAATATACACGCGCTCCTGTCTTTGTCTTTCTTCTCGAAACGTCTGCTCGTTCATTGACACGTATCTTGCTTTGGATTCGATACTATTTTTGGATCGAGCGCTGTTATTTCCGAGGGAAAAAGCAAACACGTAATTTCACTATAAATTTTGGTCATGACCGTTATCGTTGCTTACGTCATTTCGATTCTCCATGTTGTATCGGTACTTTTTGTATTTATTTATTTATTTATTTTTTCTTCGTTGGCACAGACACCGAAGCACAATGATAATTCGTAATTGCCACTTTGTCCGCGACGAACTAACCGTTAAACGTTCGGCATCCTTTACCCGTGATGACTATTTAAACGAAGCGTCAGCGGTGCTCAATCCGTGTCATCGACGTTAAAGTCACGATCACGAAATCACCTTTCTAAAATCATTCACTCGTCTCCGAGCTTCACCCGACCGTCTTAATAATAACGGTGACGTGCATGCGCCATTTTAAATTTAGCGTGTAGTACGAATTGTAGCCGCTTCGCGCGCGACACTCGAATGCCGTTTCGGGTAACGACGCTCACGGGTTCGTCACCAAGTCCGAAGAATTGATCGTTCATTGATCGTTCGAGATCTCGAATTGTCCACGTTCGATTCCTCCGATCGCGCTTTGTGCCTCGACTGTAATACGAAGGATCATTTATTATATCGACGCGTGCATCGTTCGATGAATGAGTCGTCGTGGTGACGCTCAGGTGGCGCCACTGGTTATCGTCCGGCCGTCGTTGCGGCTCGACGGTTACATTTCAATGGTGTTTGCTTCATTCTTTTCTTCGGCGAATCTCGCGCATGCGCCCAACGTCGCCCGGGCGCGGGTTGAACGTTGAAAAATTGCAGACGGTTGGCCTCGATTAAATTAGTGGATAATTAGTAAATAGTGCCACTGTAAAATTCCACTGATACTCAGCCCAGGCTCTCGGTCGGGGACAGTGCGTGTGTCCTGTCACGTAACCTGGAAATGTACGACGGTTCGTACCTTACATCGCTACTGTCATTTGTATATACAATGACGCGCGTTCAAACGTACGATCTTGGGCCTTATCATTTCTTTCCGCGGCTCTGGCGGTCGCACGCAATTGGAGCAGCTGTTTATCTATCCGATCGTCGCGCACGTTATATTTAAAATTTATTTTATTTACATTAACGTAATACGATATCGTTGATCCGTAATAATTATATTATCGAAAGGACATGAAAATTATGTTATTCACGAGTAATTAATTTTTTTTTTTATCTACTTTAACGTTTCATTAACTCAAACGCTCTTAAATGTATTCGCGTTCTATTATCGTCGTGGAAGTTACGCCATTTGGTAGGTATAAGTGTGCTAATGTATGCTTATCAGTTACATCATTAGTTGTTACCAAAGTATCGATTAGGTTGATTTGCGACGATAGATTATTTATGATTAATTATCGGGTCGCCTCGATCACTCGCACGATACTCTGTATCGTAGTCACTTCGTTTTATTAATGAATAACAGGGCTTGCACTCATTGTTATTGGTACAAATTATACAGACTTTTTCCTTACGAGCTACTGACTTTTGTTTTGCTCAAAAATTACCATTGAAGAACGTTATCTCGCACAAACTGCGTCGCCGTAATGTTTTCTGGCAAAAATTTGTGGGTCAGTTTAGCCAAATTTAATAGTCATCTTTTATAACGAAGTAAATCCGAATGACCAAGCAACGTATTATGCAAAAAGTTTCTGCATAAAAAATCACAATAACAATATATATATATATACTGTATATATATATATATACTATAATCAAGGATGAATTGTCCGTTAGTTATTTCCAGATGACACCTAAAGTTTCCGTCGCGTTAACGGCTCCTTATTGGGTCGGTCCGTGTGATCAATGCGAACGTTGATAAAATCTAGTTACGTCTCGATACGAACTGAAGCATAAGTAGCGAGAGAAGAGAATCGAAAACCATATGAGTTTTATATGGTAATATGGTTTGAAAAAAAAAAAAAAAAAAAAAAAAAAAAAAAAAAAAAAAAAAAAAAAAAAAAAAAAAAAAAAAAAAATATTTTTCGAGGACGCCAAGCTCTTGGGAATGATCGATGATATTTTTAGATATCAATTCAGAGCAGTAGATCTGGAACGAGAGTCGTGCGAAAACTTGGCCAGTAGCAAGGAAGGAAGACGATGCTAATGTGTGAGAGAAGCTGAAGGAAATAGATTCTGAAATGCGCACGAGGGATATGGGTAGGAAGAGAGGGGGAGAGAGAGATAGAGAGAGGTCTGGAAGGAGTGGAAGAAAGTGTATAAGAGAGAAAGGGAGAGAGACAGAGAGAGTGTACCTTGACCCAGAGCGACGAATGAAGACTTCGCGAAACGATGACACCGATTCGATGAGGCCACTTGTGCCTAGCATTTCTGGGTCATTGTTCTAATTCGGACTCGCCACTTGGTAACGTCATTGTGCTTATGATTTTTTTTCTTAAAAAAAAAAAAAAAATCATTTTTTTGTCTTCACGTTTTACTTCACTCGGTACCATCCCCCGTCACTTCACACTGAGCGAAGCCGCGTAGCTCGGCGCTCTCGGCGCCCCTCAGCTATAGTGCCAATTTCGCTCGCTCCGTAATCCATTCGCGTGTTATACCTGCATCTATTTTTAAGCGAACTGTTTTCGTTGCACGTGAATTTTTTGGAATTTTTCTTCTTGCCAATCCTACGTTATCGACCGGAATAGGACTGGTCAAAGCAGTTGCTCGCATACTGGGATTTAACGATACGCACCGAAGAGGACGACTGTTTTCATTTCGATCTGTGTGCGATGAAGGGTTTGTGTTTTATTTTTTATTAATTTTTTTTATAATAATACATAATATATAATTTTTTTAATTTATCCATTTGCAATTATCCGAATCTTACGTCTGCGCACGGTATCGAAATCGTCGTCCAAATCACTTGGTAAAATCGGTAAAAATTCACGAACGTAATACCGATTAATATTTTTATTCCGATTGCGTAAGTCGACCCACGAACGATTCTCGTCTTGGAAAACTTTCACTCGGGGAAAAATACATCTAATCGGTAATCGATAGCGCGGTGACGTCACGTTGCAAATCGTGCCATCGGGATCGTTCGTTGCAATTCAATCTGGAAGGCTTTCGAACAAAGTCATGGCATGAATCGCTCTGGCTCCCAGTTGTTTTTTCAAAATCGTTGTTAAAGTTCAAAATTGCCAGTCACGTGTTAATTTTGGGTAATGCCTACTTAGCGGTTTCACTTTTCATTCTAGGAATTGCGAAATTCTCACACGAGCCTCAGGTCCCCTGTGAATGAAAATGTGTTCGCTCTACTGCAAACACACAAATATATGTGCATATATAGCATGTTCATTTCTGGACAATATATATATCTATATCTATCTATACACGGGTGTGATGCGAAGCTGAATTTACTTATCGCGCATATTCCTCGGGACGTAATTAATTGTTAATGAGCAACGCTCACGGAAATTTGTAAACGAAGTGGTTTGCCCGAGGCCACCTTTGGATAACCTCTGACCTACGATTAATACATTGAGTAAGCCCAAGTCGACGATACGACTATTTCTGGAGCACGTAAACGATCCAGAACATTGTACTTTGTTGCATTCGTTTGAGTGGACTCTTAAAATCTTCTTTTTTTTCTCTCAACCATATATGTTAAGGTTGAGGGGTCACGGCGGGATGGAAGTGAGATCGTGACACGGCCATATTATTCGGTATTTTAATATCTTACGTGAACGCCCCATACTTTATCACGCACCCGCGAACGTTAAACGTAATTAACAAAAAAAAAGTCACATGCTCACCTGTCACAGGTTGGTTGTCTGTTTAGCACGTGAATTAATTGTGCGAATAACTTGTCAAATTAAATTTGTAAAGTTTGACACTCTGTGGGTCACATGAGTATCAGCCGATTGTATCTGAATCGATATTCAGATTCTTACAGGCGATCGATTCTCGCACTCGGTATACGAGACAGTCGGAGTAGTCCATGACACGACATTATCCGGGGATTCCCCGAGTATATGTACCATTGAATCCAGGGGAATCCCAGTCGTGGACGATTTTACCCATTCCGATCGCTGACCCGTCCAACCTCACTTTGTTTCCTATCGCTTCTACCGAACCCATGTTCGTTGAAACAGGGTCATCGGTTAAGTATTTTTCACGACAAAATGGCGACGAATTTCACGACACTTTGTCATCGCCAAGTTCTTCTGGGTTTGTACAATCCGCTCTGACATCGATACCTCGAGGACACGCTTGACTTTGCTTCTGCTCGATATATTCTCTCTTTTTTAAATCCGTCATCCTGTTTCTACCGAAAATAAACCTCCTCTCCCGCATACGTCTATGCAAATTCAGATCGTGTTATTCTGCATCGCTATGGACTCTAAGGTCATGGATATATCCTCGTAACAACGAATAGTATAAACGGACCCAAGATATGTCGTTTCTTCACGCTAATAAACATTTTCGAGGCAGCGTAAGACGCACGTTAAATACCAAAAGTGCGATTAAACTTTGGCAAACGCTCGTATCGATAACTCGTTTATCGTTCATACGAAAATCACGTCGAACGAGGTTTATACTTATCTCATTGTAAATTACGTCTGAACACGATTTGTTGTTTTTTTTTCTTTTTTCCTTTTTTTTTTTGCCAGTATCGACGATCCGCAAGACCCGTTTCTTTCGTTGACTTATACAGTCGATCCTCGATCAATTTTTATTTCGCATGCACGAACCCATCGATGCCGTAATATAATCGATATCTTGTTTTCCTACGATTGGTCGAGCCGAAGTCAGGCGAACACGTAGGTCGACAAACAGCAGACGTAACGACCGAGACGATTCGAAGGAAAAAGATGGCGGTGTGTGAATTGTGGGGAGGG
>NW_014333216.1:670356-679202 GCF_000341935.2 Cephus cinctus | reverse complement strand
AGACGAAGGGCGGGGAGGGGGGAGGGGTGAAAACGAATTTGTTTTTCTTCATTGACAAGATTCGTTGAGCAACCTTAGTTATTGACGATTCAACCAAGGATTAACGTTATCTAATGTAGAAATTAATCTCGATTGGTTAACGTATGCGGCGACGAGTTTTGATTAACCCGATTGAATCGCTAATGAAAAATTCGTCTGCGATATCTCGCGATTGGGAGATCTAAGACTTGTTTTTCTTTTTCTTTCCTACGTCTTTTGTTTGAATTTAAGGCCTTGTGCCTCGATTCGACATGGGATGGACGATTGAGGACGTCATGTAATACGATTTGTGCAATAATCCTCCCTCTACCACCCCCTAATGACAAGGCTGCTCAAATCTAAAGTCATATGCTGAAACGTATCGATTTACTTCGAACGGTGGGAAAGGCGTATCGGGTGTGTTTGAAGTGAAAATTTCGAGGGTGCGGGTGATATGGGCGATAACGTTATCAGTGAAGATTTCGTCTGCAGATAACCACAAACGGTAACTCTTTTGCACGTTTTTATGTTGCAGATCCACACATAAAGGTCGCAGGTCGACCCGATGACGTGCGAACGGCTAAGGATAAGATTATGCAAATTCTGGATACGCGGGTGAGTTATCATTGGTATTTTTTTTCACGGTTGAGGGGAGGAGATTATTACCTAAATAGTAAAAAAAAATGAAACGTGTCGATGATTGTTTTTTTTTTTTTTTTTTTAAATTTAAAGTGTCTGCCACTTACGGTATTTTTATGTTTCGAGCAAAATCGAAGATTTCGGATTCGTATCGGTTGTCGATATGCGAGCGCAGTGATAACGATTGTAGAAAATAAAGAAGCGCGATCACTCACGGTCGGGGAGAGCTCCTCGTGGGTACGCTTACACTAGCTGGCAAAATTAAGTCTCCGTGTACTTACGTACGTCGTTCAATCGCGTAACGGGCACGATGACAGATAATGAAATCGCCGTTCAATTAAAACTCATGATAGCTTCTGGTGCCCGACGCGGCTCCTCGTATCTCGAATGTCACTTTGCTCATTACGGGACGCGACGATCGACGCTTTTCGCTCGAATTCACTCACCGGAAGTCATTGTAATCCATTACAACGCCCATACACATCGTTTTTCGCAAAAATTTTCCCTTGATTTCCTTTTCGATTTATTTTCTCGTCTTTCATCTTGGCCCGTCAACCTTTTTTTGCTTCTTCGTTTTATCATCGATGCACGATGAGTCCCTCGCTCCGCGATTGTCTCCCCCGGAACGAATTGCTCGGCTCGTTTCACGGAGAAAGTTGTGGGATCTCTTTTTTATTCTTCTTTTTCTTAACGTCTAACCCGTGGACGGGGAGGGGACTCCTCCCCCCCCCCACGGCACTTTCGTCCTCATTTATTTCTTATTTTCACGGAAACCGTCACTCAAGATTTTCTTAAGTCATCAAATCGCTCGATTCCCCGGATATGATTTTGGCTTCTCACCCATGGACGGCCGGGGGCAGGTTTTTTTTTTTTTTTTTATTCTCTCGTTTACGAGACCTTGCAAACTTCGCGGCAGAATTTCTATTGGCGTTATCGAATATGGATAACTCGCGTGAAAATATTGAGTCCGTTTTTAGGGACAATGTATTTTTTTGGTTTTCGACCGTCCAGGGGTCGAAGTCGACTTTGAGAATGGGAATCGTAGAACGCGTTTGGATTTTTTTTTTTACAAATTTTATTTTTATTCAAAAATCTATTCGGTTTCGCGTAACGAGCTTGGTACAGCGATTGATGGGACTCGCTCTTCGCCCGAAGATCGACGCCAATTTCCGATTTCATAATAAAGCATCCTCGCGATTTATTCTTATACCGACGAGATGGGAATAAAGTTATTTTTTTTTTTTTTTTTTTTTTTTTTTTTTTTTTTTTCAAAATGACAAACACGTCCAAATAGAAAGGCTAGAGTACCGGCAGTGGCAGACGGAAGTCGAGATTTCTAAAACACACGTCGATTGGCGTCGCCGCAATTCTTACGTAACGCCCCGTTACGGCAGGCAATCGCAATCGGTGACGCTCTGCGCAACAGATGGGATCTCGTGAACCGGGGTTTTGAAAGAAAAAAAAAAATTTTCCACCGATCGATCGTCAAATACTTTTTATCGCAAAGTCGGAACGTGCGATTATTTGAGATTTGGAGGAAAAAAAAAAAAACATTACGACCGCAAGACGATCCTCGTCGTATCGCCTCTCGATTTCGAGATGAAAACTTTCGATTTCGCAAATCCGCCATGACGCAACATCCTCAGCATCCGTAACTCGACCGTCTTTGATTACGCGATACGATTCGCCCGGGTCAGCTTGATTCGGATCTGCCAATTTGATGATTCGCGAAAGGAGCCAAGGTCATCGGACCGAATTATCGTTCTACGCATAATAATAAAAACGCGTCGACGATTTCCAAGACCTTGGTCTCTTTATTCTTTTTCTTTCTTTTCCACCTCCCTCCCCTCCCCTCCTCTCTCTCTCTCTCTCTCTCTCTCTCTCTCTCTCTCTCTCTCTTCTCTCTCTCCCTCTCTCTCTCTCTCTCTCTCTCTCTCTCTCTCTCTCTCTCTCTCTCTATTTCCCTCATTCCCGTATCGCCTTACCTCGTCTACGAAATATCTTTCAATCGCATCCACAACTATCGTTCACTTTCGCAAAGCTCTTTGCCCGTTTGCCACCCTCCCTCTTTTGCCCCCACCACCGTCCCTCTCCCACTTCCCCTCGTCCCGATAATATCTCAAGCTTTACGTAACCCACGAACGAACGCTTAAAACTCTGCACATTGAACTCGCGCACACTGTTGTCGGAGCATTTAAACGACAATGACGTCACGCGGCTGACCTAACTATATCACATGCTCAATCGCAAATACATATTCATATCGCGCTATGCGTGTTTACATTGATTTCTTTTTTCTCTGTCGTTCCATCTCTTTATCGATCACCGGTTTACAAACGTAGCCCGACCTCACGGTGATCATGCAGACGTCACTCATTGTCGTACGTAATACTTTTACGATACGCCGATACTTCAGGGGGCTCCTGCATACGTGCATGTATATAGGGTCATTCA
Source organism: Cephus cinctus (assembly GCF_000341935.2). Lineage (NCBI taxonomy): Eukaryota > Metazoa > Arthropoda > Insecta > Hymenoptera > Cephidae > Cephus > Cephus cinctus. Next base: position 676,091 of record NW_014333216.1, on the reverse strand, counting down.
CGAAATGCGCATCACCCCAAGGCATTGGTCTACCGTACAATCCAAATAGACAGCTTAACTTGCCGGCTATTGCCTATCGCGTGAATAACCTCCTAGGCATTGCTGCCGATTGGCGGTCAATAATTGCCATCTAATCTTAACCCACGGTACACATTGCCCGTTGCCGAAGATAATGGGGCACCCGTGCAGCCGATAAGATTTAACGAATTATTGTGTCTCGAAATTTTAACGCTGATCGCCAGCCTAATAATAAAGTGTAGATAAACACGTACGCGCGTATGTCTGCACGAGTAAAAAAAAGTCGTCTGCTTTACCCTTTTACCATAAGCATCATCGCCGACTCCGTATCGCGCAGATGGATGTTTCTTGAGATTTTTTTTCTTGCTTTTGCGTGAACCAGTCTTGTCGATGTCGGCCGACCGGATGACGGCGTGATAACGAAGACGTAGGAGGGTGGGGTGGGGAGTCGATATATAAATTTTTGAAAGAAATAATCAACCACCCCGACTATTGACGAGTGCTGGGTTTTTTTTTTTAATATGATTTTTTTTTTTACCTGCAGCAAAGCAACAGAGTGACGATGAAGGTGGACGTGAGTTATACCGATCACTCGCATATCATTGGCAAGGGAGGATTGACCATAAAACGCGTAATGGAGGAGACCAGCTGTCACATTCACTTTCCGGACAGCAATCGCAGCAATCATCAAGAGAAGAGCAATCAGGTGTCGATTGCTGGTGAGATCGAAGGCGTCGAGCGTGCTCGTTGTCGGGTTCGAGTGAGTATATTGGCTTTTTTTAAAAAAAAAAAAAACGTTTTCTTCTTTGCATTTGATTACGTAACGGATGGTATACGTCTGTTTATTATCAATATATGTTTCTTTGATTTTTAATTTTCAGAATCTGACCCCTCTCATCTTCTCGTTCGAATTGCCCGTAATGGGAGCTGCGCATGCGCCGCCCGATTCCACTTCGCCCTACGTGGTGCGAATCCAAGAGAAATACAACGTGCAGGTGATGTTCAGGACGCGGCCGAAATTACACGCGACCTTGGTGCTGGTTAAAGGCTGCGAATGGGAGGTCTTACAAGTGAAGGAAGCCACCGTGCTGCTGATTCATTACATGTGCGAGAACCTGGCTGTGAGTGTCGGTGGTTGCTTTTGAATTTTTCTTTGGATTTTTGAATTTATAAAATTAAGGCAAATGTTTACGCATTTTTTTTTTTCAAGATTCACAACACTTGTTTGGGTTATGCAATTAACGTTTCAGGGGTATACAATTGGACGAGATTGAATTGGGACTTTTTTTTTTTTTTTTTTTTTTTTTTTTTTTTTTATCAAACCCGTTCATCTCGGATCGATTGAGTCTCTTGAACTGTTGTTGATGATTTATTGCGCATCGATGTAGATCTCTGTTGATCGTCTGGTAAAGCCTTGTGGTTTCTATTGCAGAGTCAGATTCAGGTACAGATGTCTATGGAGATTTCGCCCCAGCATCACAGCATTGTCCTTGGGAAACAGAGCAGCAACCTCAAGATGATTATGCAATGTACCGCGACTCAGATTATATTTCCGGACGCTGGCGATCCGAATATACCGAGTTTGAAGAAGAGCAATGTCACGATCACCGGTGGAATTCATAACGTTTACCTCGCCCGTCAGCAATTGGTCGTAAGTTGATTGTGACGGATCGTCACGTGTCTCTGCGTATGGATAACGACGGCCACTGGAACACTGGAAAATTCTTATATAAAGTTCTCATTGTCTTATCGATTAATTGTCAATTATTTTGGATGTCCCTGGTATATGGTGTCTGTTAAAAAAGCTTTGACAATTGTACGAATGTCTGTATAGTGATTTATTTATTTTTTTGTCAGTCGGCGATATTGACGAGTATCCATAAAGTCTCTAACTGTAGGGTAAATACAGTGATTTATGGTAGTTACTGATAAACGAGTAAGAATATTACGTTTGATTTTTTCTTTTTTTTTTTGATGTCACAACTTATCGTGTCTTTATCACTTGAGGCGTCAAACGATCGAGATAAATTTTACCCGATGATCTTGGATCTAAAAGAGAGAGATGTCGAATTTTCTTATTTATAGCCTTAAACGACTGGATGTTATATACGGAGGTCAGGACGGTCTAAGGCGGAGAAGCCCGTTTAAATTCTAACGTCAAGTTCACAGTCAGAGTCGTATTCTCGATAGAGTAATTTTGAGAAATTTAGTACGATCGGGTGGATTCTAAATAAGATGTAATAAAATTTTGTCCAAATTTTACTTAATCTCTTTCATTTTTTTTTGCACAGGGTTCCCTGCCACTTGTTCTGATGTTCGATCTGCCCGAGCACTCGATGCCCTCGGTCGATACCGAGAACATATCACAGCTGATGCAGTCGTTGGACGTCTTTATAAATGTCCGACACAAGCCAAAGCAGAGCACATTTTCCGTGATAATAAAAGGCATAGAGAGGAACGCCGGTAACATCTACGAAGCCAGAAATCAACTTTTGGGTCTGAACGAACCGAGAATTCACGCTGAGATACCGGATAGTTATCACATTCCTAATGCCGGCAGTGTGTTTCAGGGTAACAGCAGTAACAACAACGGCAATATAAACGGTGCTAGTTAGTCTCATTTGTCTTATTATGACGCGTGCAATAGTTTGTTTCGAAATTATTACGTGCAATTTTTTCACAAAGAACCGTTAACGAGCATTTTCCTTCTTGTTGCAGGTCGTAACAACGTTGCCGGTCTACCAGAAAATTTCTCCAGTATGCTGACGGTTAACACACAAAATCTACCTTACTGTATGTCGCCAATGTCAAACTCGCCCAACCCAATGGGAATGTCGCCTCATTGGGGAATGACTGCGGTACCATCAATGTTCTCTCCGCTACCGGTTCATCATCATGGACCATTCTCCTATCCTCATCTCAATCATATGTTAAGCACCCAACAGATGATGCACAACAACCTGATGGGTCATCCTCAGGGCGCGTGGAATCAGACCTTGAGCGGCCTTGGACAGAGTCAGACCAGACCGTCCAGCGGTTATCACAGCATGAACAGTCTGAATTCAAGTTCACTCACCAACAATAAGGATGGCAGTGGTCAGTTTGAGAAACAGTGATAATCAGTTTGGAGCCGGTAGAGTACATTTTTTAATTTTTAATTAATATCTTTTTCACTCCGCAGGTTATTCTTCCTTGAGCAGCGTTTCAAGTTCGCTTTCTAGTCCGGCCATCAGTCCACGAAATGCGTCACCAGTTAATCCCTCTGACGTCACTTCCACTTTGGGTTAATAAACATCTACATAAAGAATTTTTATTCCCAAAGAACACGATCATGACGAAATGTCTTTGCTTGCAGATTTATCTAGCATGCTGTCGGATCTCTCGGGGACCGATCGTCGCGCACCCGGATGCGAGAAGAAGAGTCTTCAAATGGCAGCTGCGCATCATAATCTCACGCCGTTTGATTACGAGCAGAAGAAATTGATGGCGGTTAAGGCTATGCAAACTAAACTTAATTCGCCCGACTACAGGGTCCCTACTTCCTCGTGGTCCGGTTACGGACTTAGTCAGACTATTCCCTTGATGACGAATAGCGATCTCAGCAAGGTAAAGAAAATGATCTAGAAAACAATTGTTCGAGGACATTGTCGATAGGATCTTTCTTATTCAACGAATTCTAACGGTCGTTATCTTTTGGATCGTCGATTTATTTCACTCAGGACTCGAGCTCGCATCCTTCTGATCTCTGGGAGGAACCAAAGACTCCTGTGTTTGGTACAACGATGGACTTTGGCATCGGCGCTGACAAAGATCAGACGCCTCAGGTCGGCATAAGCTCGAACTACTTGGACCACACGCCTACGTCACAAATCAATAAGATCACATCTCAGCATTACACAGACTTGGCCAGCATGCTGACCAACGTAGGACTGGAGAAATATATACGTGAGTTGTTGACAGAATTATTAATGGACTTTTGCATCGAACGGTACGCGAATCGCATGAGAACGTGCCGCAAGTGATTTTGTGGTTCTTTTTATTTGAATTGGATCTGCTTTTTTTTTTTTGCTTGGCGACTTACATCTGCTTTTTGTCTCTAATTTGCACGACATATTTGCTTTTCTTCTGCGCTGTCAGGCCTGTTCACGTCTCACGAGGTGGACATGGCGACCTTTCCTTCCTTGACGGACAAAGACCTTTGCGAAATTGGTGTGACCGCTTGGGGCGCGCGACGCAAAATATTGCTTTTGATTTCCGGTACGTAAATCGTATTTGAAATTGGTATCGTGATGAATCGATTGATTAATCAAGGTATACCGTTGGCATTTAACTACTTTGAATGTACATATTATTTTTATTTCTTTTTCTTCTTTACAATACAGAAATGAACAAACGATCTAGTCCGTTTTCCGGAAGCGCGGCGCCTGGCGCTGAACGGAAATCATCCACGACGTCCAGCACGGCTACAACGAGCAAATGCAGCCTGGAAAACTGGTAAATCAACACGTATGAATGGCGCGCATGAAATACTTGAAAACGTGGTGTGTACTCATCTCGTAATAAAGAAGCGTATCGAACCCGGATCGCGCTGGATTTCCACGAAAAAGAAGAAATACGTATAAAATTTCGACGCTCAGTCTCGCGTCGTTTCACGTGCCGTCGCGACGTCGTTACAGAGCCATAACGAAATCCGACCACGTTCATAACCGGCCGCGACGGTGAGACGTCGACGAGAATTGAAAAAAAAAAAAAAAAAAAAAAAAAAAAATTCTCAAAAATCCTAGACGGGTGAAAAAACAAGAAAAAAGACATACCCACGCCCCGCGCACAATCGAACGTTTAAGACAACCGGAAGTCGCGAAGATACGTAAAGACGTGTAAGACGCGACGGCAGAGGGGGCTGTGCCTCTCTTTTCGTTGGACAAAAAAAGAAAACCAAAAAATATAATTGCATGTTACTTTTTCGTATTTGGGGAATCAGGAGGGTGGCGGTTTTAGCGATCGTTTCGCGGGAACGAGTATCATTTTTTTTTTCGCTCCCTTGTCGAGTCTGAATTTTTTTTTTCGAAATTTTTTTTTTTGGCACTCGCACACTCACCCTCCGTGGCACGTACCCCCGGGGCGGTGCGTTAGGTTAGGATGAATGATTGTTAAGAGAAAACATTTTTTTTTTGTCGGCCTTCGACGTAGTCGTCGTCGTCGTCGTCATCGCGACACGAAGAATGACGACGGCGACGGTGATGACACTTCAGGACGCCCCAAGGGACTGTCTTGCGAAAGCACCTATCGAGTTAGACTTACTTTGTTTCCCGAACTGCATCGTAACCTTTTTTTTTTGGCAAAATTTTTTTTTCTGTTTCCTCGACCCTCTCCCCCCCCTCTCATTCCCCCTATCCCCCTCCTCACCTAACCCATCCCAATGTTATCTCTCTATTTAGATAGCTAGACGGAAGTACCATCGATCGCGCGTAGGGTCGCACGCGCACTCGTGTTTTGTCTGTGATGTAACCAATCGATAATGATACAATGATAATGATAACGATAAACGATAATTATCGGAGAGCCAATGGGCTTCTTCCGACGACCGTGCATACCACAGAACCCAGAAAGAGGTTATAATTATTCTTATGATAGTGATTCGATATAGTGATATATATATAAATATATAAATATAAATCGCCCTCGGCCAATCGGTCGACACGATGCACTCAGCGACC
>NW_014333216.1:667269-669838 GCF_000341935.2 Cephus cinctus | reverse complement strand
CAACCTGACCTCGGACCTGCACCTCATTATTCCCTATCCTCTCCGTCATCCTATCACCTCTAGCGGGAAGATATTTAATGTAGACTAAGCTCGAGAGTCTGCGTCGACGATTCGATGACAACTCGCCACGTGTGCACGTGAGGCACGTCTCTTATACGCCGTATATATATATGTGTATATATATATATATATATACGCGTGTGTGTTTGTGTGTATGTCTGTATAATATATGTTCCGCGTCGTCGTAACTTTCGAGTTTTATAAAAAGTAACTATTAAAGAGTATTTATTATTAATTCGCGAGAGACGCTGGGTGCACGTCGTTCGACGTACGGGAATTGAATTCCCACTTTGTTATCGCGAGATTCCTCGTGAAGAAAAGAGTGTCGGTCGGGTCGAGATCAATTATGTGAATCGTTGAATTGCGAGAGAGAGAGAGAGAGAGGGGGAGAGAGAGAGGCGGTGGAGAAGGAGGGGGGAGGGGGAGAGAGTTATTATTTATAAATTTTGGCTTGTTTGATCTTTAATTTGTTTTTTTCTCTTTCTCATTACCTCTCCCTATCTCTCTCTCTGTCTCTCAACGTCTCTTCCTTGTTCTTCGACCTGACTCCTCTCCCGTCTTCTTTTCTCCCGCAGACGGGTATACGTTTGTTTCTCTTCTTTTTTTTTTTTTTCATTTTTTTTCTCCGTCGATTCTTTTAACGAAATTCCCACAGCCGTGTGAAATCAGGAGCGGATCGATCGATCGATTGGCAATTCGCAGCGTCCGATCGGCGCTAACTTCGCGTTTTCACATTCGGTAGTCCCGATTGCTAATATCGTTTTTTTTTTTTCGTTTTTTTTTCTTCTTCATCTTTTGTTCTCATCCCTCTTTCTTTGCTCGCGCATTTCACGGGAGCACCGGCAGAGAGACAGAGAGAGGGAGAGACTGAGACCTTCGTCTCTCTCGTTCGACGATTATCCAATTTCGAAATCGTCGAATTTTACGAAAGTCAGATAATTCGCTTTGTCGTAAATTATTCTTAATTTTAAAAAAGTCTTTCTCTCGCTCTTGTTTCCGTTTGATTTTCTCTCTTTTCTCGTTTCCCCGTCTATCTCATATCCGCGCGTTCCCCTCTTCCTCGACCTCTCTGTCCCACTCGTTGCTTTTGTTGTCAACCAAAGAAAGAAAGAAAACTACATCAAGTAACGAGCTTCGCTTCTCACGTACGTTAAGGCTCGTGGTGACTTGCGCACCGGTAATGACGTAATTCGAATACGATTATCGATCAACGTAATATCAAGGGATGGTTCAGGCATCAAATGTCTGTCGATCGATTGTACGACCACTCGTTGATTTGTCTCTCATTGTGAATCTTGAAGAAGTGATTATAAAGGGGCCAAAATAATTGAATATCGATCCCTACCATTTTTTATTATCTAAAAAAATTTCCAAAAAGAAAAACCATCTCTTGTATGATTTTTGAAAAAAAAAATCCAAAAAAACGTCACTCTCCGTAACGACTCGACGATCGCACGGCTCCCGTACATCCTCATACCAAATGTCCTGTATATAGAATTTCGAAAACATCGCAGGTACACAATTTAATACAGCGAGCGATTATTTATATATATATATATATAGCGATTTTTTTTTCTTTTTTTTTTTCTCTTTTGGAAATGCCTAGCGATCGATTTTACCGCTCATAGTTGTTGACTAAACTCGTGCAGTTTTATGCGTATAAGTTATTCCTTCGTTAATCGCCAAATTACGTAACATCATCGCCCAATTTAGTAATGCTAATATACGATCTGCGCATGCGCGTCGATCCGATTCCACGTTCCCCGTTGTTCACGTGCGTTTTAGATCGTCAATCGTTGACGCGACGCCCGGACGTCCGCGTTCGCTGTCAGTCAGGCAGTTTGACAATCGACGATAAGAAAATTGACAAGAAGTTATCGTTGGTGAATCCAAGATGCACGCGTCACCGTAAAGATTGAGGAAAAGAAAGACTGGATAAACAAGTGAAAAACGCAGGTTAACTCGAGGGTACAGTCGTGTCGTTTTATCATGAAAATTCCATGGCGCTGTTGGTTTTCGTTGTATATATGCTTTTCTGCCTCCCCAACGCCCTTTACCCTTCCTACCCCGCTCCTCATTTTGCTCTCACGCATCGCGAACCAATCGATGGAAATTTTTGCCTCTACGGCCCTGGACTCTAAATAAGGATTAGGATCCAATTCCAAATCCTACGTCATTGATGTTCCTATAGCGCGTAGCAACTTAGTGATTTAGAATGTAATTTACGGTATAAGGTGATAGTAGAGAGAAACGTCTAACGTGTTATAATTCTACGATTCTAGGACTTTGCGACGCTAGGCCACTGATTGTATGATTAATGATAATGATGATTAATGTGATTAACGCTTAACGGGGGAAAATATGCAAAAGTCTGTTGTATCGGTGAATTTGGAAAAAAAATTGCACGTCGAACGAATTTCAATAAATTCTCTTTGGACTTTGACACTTTTTGCAAATAGCAAATTACGTGATAGACACCCCTCCCGCCCCCCGCCCCCCCCTCGTCCTC
>NW_014333216.1:665658-666816 GCF_000341935.2 Cephus cinctus | reverse complement strand
CCTCGTCCTCCCATTCCCTTGTCTATCGATTCTATTTAATGGAAAAGATTAATTGGGAATTTTTTCATGCCCGGGGAGGAGGGTGAATTAATATCAATCGAAAAATCAAAGGTCTTTTAGCGAGAGGGATTTCCGAAAAAAAAAAAGTTTGGCATACTTTCGCTTCATGTACAACGGATTTTCGTTTTTGTGTGATTTGCGTTATTTCGTCTTTTTCGGATTTAGTAAATACGACGTGCTGCGAATTACGCGTAAATAAATACGAGACAGTAATTTTGGATTACGTTAAAAGTGCATCGGTTGCACTCGTTGCAGAGACTGCAGAAGAGCTGCCATGCTTGACCGGACACGCCATGTTTACTTGAAAGCGGTATCACTTTGAAATTATCATTTTTAAATTATTTCCAGGCACGGGATTGCCTTGCTGGAAAATAATGGCAAATAATAAGAGAAAAGAAATTGTTTGGGAGAGAGACGTTGCTGACGATGGAATGCAGGACGCTTGGAAAATACATGGAAATTACGGGTGCGACAAAAAAATTTACTTTCGATCTACTGAATTTCATCGTGGCGAACGATTTCGTGCGAAAAATGAGCGTGTCCTTTAAAATGTCAATTAATTTCTGAATCGTTAAAACGTTTCGTATTTTTTTTTTCACGTTTAAAAAAATAACGGCCGTTCGACTCGAAAGCATTGCCTTCACGTATCCCTTTTCCATTTTCTTGTGGAAAAATCTGTCCAAGTTGCATATTTTCTACCGTATGCGCTAACGTTATTTAAAATAATTCGAGGATTACATTTGAAGCGTTTGATTGATGAGAATTGCGTAATTCGTTTCAAGTATTGTCCTCGAATTGTAAGAATCACGATACTAAGATTGTTGAGTTTAGTATTATGGCGGACGGAGCGCAACGAGGATCCGAGCGAAGAATTTCTCGAGGTATTGTTTCTGTGCTAAACGCTGCCTTTTTTCTCACTTAATTTCAAATGTAATCGGAGCCTTTTTTTAATAATTAAAGTACTCCATGTAATATTACATTAACTGTCGTTTTGTGCGATTCCATACGCATATGTTGAACTAAATAAATTAAGAATGACTCGAATTGGTCGCCATCTTTTTACGTTGCGTAATTTAGTTTTTTTTTTTTTTTTTTTTT
>NW_014333216.1:658485-665454 GCF_000341935.2 Cephus cinctus | reverse complement strand
TTTTACGTTGCGTAATTTTTTTTTTTTTTTTTTTTTTTTTTGACACGATTCACGTCTGACAATTATATCTCGGGTGGGTTGTATGGAATCGAAAAAACTAAAATCGATATTAAATATCAAATGGACTATCTCGAGGAATTCTTTGCTCGTGCGATGCTTGGATGAGCGTAGTAGTAGTGTGTGTATTTAGATAAGGCCCCTTGAGGCAGTGTAGGGTTTACGATAGTCAGCCGAAATAATACCCCCTCCCATCCCCCCCACTCTCTGCGCTCGCGTTCTAAAAAAATTGTATTATAAAAGAACATTCCAAACGAGTAATAACTTAATGAAATGAAAAAAAACAAACAAGAAACGAAAAGAAAAAAAAAGCGAATCAAATTGTAATAAGGTAGGTGGCGAGAAATACTAATTTAAATGTACTTCTGTGTTGTTTTGAATTTTTTTCTTTTTTTTTTTTGTATAATTGAGTAAAGTAACGATAATTATCGAAGAACGTGCCCCCTCCTCATTCTAGCTGGTGCAGTAACTAACGTATAATGTATAGCGTTTTATGATAGTGCAGCATGATATTTTTATAATGTAAAATGTTTTTTGATAGACAGCGAATACATCCTATTGATCTATTATTGTTTGTTTCGAGGAAAAAAAAGCTGATCGATGCCCAAATGAAAATGTCCTATTGAAATAAATAGAAGATTTTGTATTGCTATTTTTAATAAAATAATGAGTCTACACGAGACAATTGGTTGTTTTTGTTTCTGACTGGTTTTCCTACATTGGTTATCTTTCCTATGGCATTTCTATTATACATGTGTATTATTGTAAGTGATATTAACGAGAGTTTTTGGAAAACATTGTTTATTTCTCTTATATACAATATATGAGATAACGATTTGTAATTAAAAAAAATAACCACATGTATACGTTTGTACTTCAGTTACGAAATTAGTATTCCTTGCTGATTTCATTATTCAATGAAATTTGAAGGTATATGTAAGCAATGCTAAATATATATTATACATGTGTACCTGACACTTTTATTTTAAATAGATGTTATTCTGCTTTTTGCAACGAGCAGGAAAGGTTACTGTAATGCAATATATGGTTTCATATCCTGTGCATGTAGGTCCATATTGCACGTGGGACACTGAAACATTTTAGTTGCAGTAAAGTGCGCTTTCATACAGTAGTAGCAGAATATATGTTCACAGCCTGCAGAATTTGGTAAAATAGGATTTCCTGCACAGTGCGGACACTTTGTTGTTAGGTCCATTTTCAGGATACCATGGAATTTCATGGAAGCTGTATCTTTCTTACGAGACCAGAAACGCTTAAGCGTGTGTTTAAGATAATAAATGTTTAACATTGGTAAACCAATTGTAAATAATTCCATTAAGCTGTGCCAGAGGAGCTCTCGGGTCATATAAGAGTATCCGATACTTCTAGGTTTATGTGTCTTTGTAGACTGACTGAATATTCCCAAGATACGTTCTACTAAACAAGGTTGAGTTCCTTGATGTAGGAAGCTTATTAAATTTATAAGAGAAAGAGCTTGTACAATGCTAGAAATTCTTTCTATATAAAGTTTAATTCTATCGCTTCTTTCACTGGTTGTAGCTAGTCTAACATCTGCCAATCTTTCTTGAACATATTGCGGTAGAACAGTTAATATTACATACAAGACAGCTTTCTTCCGATTGAAGTTTGCATAATTCAAATTCAACAACTGTTGCGCGAAGGTAGCATTACCTGCTCTTAAAGAGTAATTCCAAATTGCTAAACTTAGCAGCACATTAATCTCAGGCTGCCACTTAGCAATACTACCTGGAGGTAGATATTTGGTGATCTTGTCAGTCTGATATTTCAGTATCTTGTATATCTCATTGTCGAGTTGAACAGCATCTATCTGATTGACTCGTGAGACATAAGGAGAGGCAGACATCGCACTCTGAAAAAGAATATCAAATCTAATTAAATAAGCTCCCAATTATTCTGACATTCCCATAAATATATTTACAAAACAAATCAACTAGCGTCAGCCAAGTTGATTAACAATCTCAAAGCTAGGTTAGCAAATTTAACACACAATCTAAACACTTGAATTACCTTTTTATATTCAATAAAACCATAAATAATTTCACATCTATAATTCCTCATAAATCCAATTCAATCACTAATAGCATAAGGAATATTTACCGTTAAGAAATTGAAAATAAATTTCGCAGGTATTACGTGTCATCCAAGTGGGGTTAGATTATAGTTTAACCGTGTTGACGAACTTCAGTGCAAGCGTGTCTTTAAATCAAAGCGGTATGGTCGATGTAAGCATCGTTAGGATCTCCATTAAATTTCACACAACCCACGAAAAACCTATAGTAAAAGTAATATCCATTAAACACAAGAAAATTGAAAGAATAAATCTACATTTTATTTAGAGTTTCGCGGGTTTCAATGCGAACACGATATTCAAGATAAAGGTTAGAAAAAGTGCGGAATAGAACTTCAGTCGAGCGAGCTATACGTAAACTTGGGATCCATGTTGCTCGTGGAATGACGTCATTGAATGTTGGTGCAAGTGGGTTCGTTCCTGTCCCTTCAAAGTTTCCGATCATGTTTTCGTGATAAAGTTGACGTTTTCGAAGTGTTTCCTGATTTTCCAGTGAGTCCAAGTTACTTTAACAAGTGGTGGGTACGACAGTGTTACTACGGACGATTAAATCGCCGCGATGTAAGTACGAAAAATTACATAATTTCGTTTTTATAGGTTTCACGTGAAACCCGAAGCCGAAGCATCGATCTGCCAAGTGACAGGTTAACCTAAGAATTGATCAGTCTTGACAAACCGATTGAAATTTTTATATGCCACGGCCTAGTTAGTCAATTCAGTCTATTTTATATTACCTATGTTAATGCAAAGCTGGAGAGTCCACTTTGAATACTTGTATTGATATAACCTCGTCCGGCATCAAAATGTCTATTCTGACGGCACATTGTTAACCTGCACCCTGTCTTCTTCCTGGATCACATGACATTCTGCTTCAGATTATAATATAATTATGCTCCATACACATTCCCTGCTATCTCACATATGTATAACTGATATGAACTCCGGTTCGGAGGTGTGATTTAACGAATTTTTTTTCTAGCTTTCTTTAACGCCACGTGTCTTGACTCTTGTAGAACGGCTTGTGTTGTTTGTCCGATAGTTATTTCTTCATACTAATGTTCTAACAGAAGTAGACTAATATAATATGCAATCAGCTTATCATCTGCGCGTTATCCATTTTTTTTCACCTGCTCTCCATGCAATCATTTCTGTGTACGGTGCTCCACGTGATATCGGCCATTCTCGTTGATACATAAAATTATTGATTTTCTTTTGTCTATTTTATCGTAATACCAACACTATATTTAACATTGTTCATAAATTCTTCCTTCTATGAAAATATTAACGTTAGAATTTCGGTAGAATTATATTTTTGCTGAGGTATAGAATACTACAGAATTTTGCTTAACATTTATACCTTTTCTAACCGTGGACACAGTTTAGGATATTTTTGAAAGTCATTCCTAATATACGCACAAGTATGCATTCCATCGGTATCCTTACGGTTTGTTCATAGATTCACCGTTATGGATTTGCGAAACGTGGTGCACGACCTTGACACGTATCCGCAAGACTTACCTAAGTCGCTTAGAAGTTTACTTGAATATTAAAAAAAAGAAATTCAACTATGTATCTTCGCTAGTAAATATCCACATTGTAAACATAATATATGACGTTGCAAAGTAGACTTGAGCAGATATAAAATGTTCTTAGGAATTAAATTTTATCAAGCTCTTATCACACAATTGTTGTCCTCTACTTGGATTTGATAATTTTCTTTTTAGCTACCGTAATCTCCATCTATTTAACAACATTCAAATAAGACCAATAAAACTCGCCAAACTTTATCATTAATCCATTGTTCGCTTCGCCAAAACATAATATTCCTATAACGACTGTCGTAAAGCCTCAGAAAGTTTAACCGGAAATTTTCGAAAGGACAAATTAAATTCTCATGGACCAGTGAATGCTTAAAGTGATTTGAAAAAAAAATTCAGCAGAATAAATTTCCACTCTCGTCTCATTCCAATAAAAACAACATTGAAATTACTCGGTCGGTAATGCTTCGCAGACCTATGGTCAATAGTAATTGGCCTGTTATTTAAATGAGTTCCATTTGCATTTGAACCTCTCTTTAAATGGGTCTGCACGCGCGAATCCTGTTCGATAGAGACATTGCGTTAAGCGAGCACGATTGCCGAGTGCGCGTGACGAAGGATGGAAGTAGGAAATCGTAAATAAATAAAAATATAACAAAAATACGGAAAATAGATTTTGCATAAAAGTCGGCCATTTTGAACAACGCAAAAATTTGCCAGCGTTATTGAGTAATACGAAATTCGTAAAAAAATGGTAATTCATTTTTCTCGGTACCCCGACCCTAATTTGTACATGCGATATTGCTGCATTGGCGATACCTGAGATACTGCAAGGCTCAGCTGCGCTTTTCATCAGCTCAAATTTCTCGTTCGGTTTATTCTTGCAGAATCGATTGAACTTTTACATTGATTAATTGACGTCTGCGATCTTCGATTCTCTTATAGAGCATCTACTGTGCATTCTCTCATATATATATATATGCGCTATAGTGTATACATATTGCCAGTATCGTATGGGAAAATTGTGGTAAACAACTACGTCAAATTGATTTATTGACAGCCTTCAATCGTACCTGGTATTGCATATTCTAACTGCAATAATTCACGAGACGTTGCCTTTTCGAGCACATGTGTGCTCATATGGATACTATGTGATACAGGCGTAAACCGTCGTACATAATCATTTGAATATCGTTGAACCACTTATTGCGAGAACTAATGCAATAAAAAAAATATGAGAAGTTTAATATCTCAATTTTCATTGCTCAACTCTTTTTTTAAATATTCATGAATCCAGTCTTACGACAAACTACTGAAGCAGACATACATATCACCTCTTTCCTGGATTTGCGAAAGAAAAAAAACAAGATGCATCGTAATTTAATTGTCAGCAGCAGCAATTCGCTGCTTCTGCACTTGGCAAAAGTTGTTACAGTCACTGAGTGATATATAAGAAAGTGCATATATATTTATCCACATGATTTGGCTTTAGTATTAATTAATATCTCGACACTTTGGCTGTCTGCCCAATTTCCGTAGCCATACCCATATGCTCTATACGCCATATACTCCAGTATATATCAAAGTTCCCATAAGACAGTAACAGAGTCATCAAGCGATTAGGGAGTAAGACTTGATAATTTTGCTAACCTAATCAAACCTTGATAAGCCGCCTTAAAGCCAAGTGTAATCAGAACGGACTATAGTATCTACATATACTCTGCACTTAACGTTAATAGCAGCCATACACTTCGTTACTGCTCATTACATTGTAAAATGGTACACGTTGCTGGTTTCGCTATGAGATTGGTCCAGCATCAGCATCCAGTTAGCACAGGTCTCAGAAACAATTTAGGCGCCGCTCCTGCCAGACGGATTCATTTATATTAATTTTCTGAATGTTCGCTCATCAGCTACGGACGGTAAAATGGACGAGGGTAAACCCTCTGGATAGACTGTGCTATGTTGACTCGCATCTGCCGTCATTACTATGATTGGGGATGAAGCTCGGTCTCGCGAAGCTAACGTATTCCTACTCAGGTTCGTTAATATCTTCTATCAGAATTGCTTTCGTGTTTGCTGATACGAATGGCGACGTTGAAAACAATGAGTACGTCACTACCCTCTTTAGTGCAAAGTTTTATTCAGCATCGCTCGACGTCGATGGAATATAATGTCGCTGAAGAGAATATTTCTCCTTGGGTAAGTACGGACTACGAGTTGAATGTAATTTTTTCCTTTCTTTTAGTCTGAATGATCTTTGACTCGCTAGCACGGTGCTGCCATCTGACGCGGCCATCCCTTATAGCTTGACACTCCTCACTTTGAATGGGGTCACACGATGATATTTCCTGGCGCTTCTCCCTTTATCTGCAAAGATAAGCATACAGCTTCGTGTAATTTCTGACAGTTGAAAGTTCCCACTTATGGAACGTGTATGTATATATGAAAATGCTTTGGAGCACTTTACCTTTGCTTGAGGGATTTCTTCGTCTCTTGAAGAGAATTGCACGGTAGGGGTTGATATAACGAGGCTCTAGAAACTGGAATGATCCATTCACTGGGTTGATCGTGATAGTCGGGAACCTTCTTGATTTCATTGATATTGGTATTTCACGTAATTGAAGTTTGTCATGAAGATTCTTCGGATGACATTCCAATTTGGAATTTACTTCCCAGATGACCTATCAGTACATGTCAGGTTATACCGTTACACAATACCCTGCATATCTTGTACATTCCGCCGGAGGATATCGTATAATCCAAAGGACCTTCGGTAATTGCTCTGGAATTTGAGAAATTTTTTTAATTCGCCTGCTTTTACATGAATATTCAATTATTTTATGAAGAATAAGTATTACGCTTGGAGGAAAGTACATTTTTAACCTCTGATAGTGAATTCTGGGTGCGCTTAAGCGTACAGTACATTTCGTCATATTATCTCTCAGAGAGAAAAAAAAGGTAAAGAGACGACAAAAAAGAATTGAAGTAAGTTTGAGCCAAGGTTCGATTCGAATGTCCATCGTGGTCGGAGGGTCGTCGGAAAAGTCAAGTTTTGCTCGGAGGGCAGGTGGTGGCGCGAGGCGTGGCGAAGTATTGATCGTCGTTGCGAATTCCCTTTCTCCGGCGCCATTTTCCCATCCCGAGCCGAACTCCCGACCGACGTCATCCACCCCGATTCAGAGCTCCTCTCTCAACCCTCGTTCCTACCCTCAACTTTATTCCCCGTCCAGTGGCTGAAACCTCCACTCCTACCCCCCCCCC
>NW_014333216.1:655628-658392 GCF_000341935.2 Cephus cinctus | reverse complement strand
CCCCGTCCAGTGGCTGAACCCTCCACTCCTACCCCCCCCCCTCTCCCCTCCCCACCCTTTGCCCCTAAAGGCACCGGCACTCCTCTCGTTCATTCGACAAAAGGAAGCATGCTTTCACCAGGGTGCTCTCCCTGCATCGCTACGCGATATCCTAACCTCTAATTTCTACCTGCATATAAAAAACCACCCCCTCAGCTCGGTCACCCCATTACTTTTACGGTGGGTTGCCTCTTTTTCAAGAATCCGATTTCACGGGAATGTTTGTTTGCTTTCGCGGCAGGAACAACCCTTGACTTCCGTTTGATTATAATGACTCTCATTGTAACGGCTCCTGTCGAGGTCGGGTTAGGTTAGGTTCGCTCACGCTGAATGACACTTTTCAGGTTAGATTAACAGTACGTCGGGAATTACACGTCAAAGAAAAATTCTTCAGCTTACCTTCCCTTCTCGTTGCTTCGATAATAATCACCCGATAATGGGCGCGCGGGTCTTTGATGATTTTACACAAGACGGAACAGGAAGTGGAACTGGTGTCGTAACTCAGAGGTAGAAGCTTTCTCGAGGGAGTCGCGAAGATGCAGTGCCATGGGGTCTGTCGTTCTGCCAATTACTCGGGTAATTGCAGCTCGAACGAACCCTCTACTCGTATCTTCGTACTGCTAACACAAGTCACTTTCATCCCTGTTGGAAGGCAAGTGCCACTTCACATATCGTAATTTTATCCATGTCGATGCATTCAATGCGTATTTTAATGTAGCGACGCGCACGTCAATTTTAAAAGCGACGGTTACACGTCGTGCGCAGGTATAGGGAGTCTTGGGGACTTTTTTTCTCTCTCGCTCAAGCGTCTAGTAACTTTTACGTACTCTTATTTCAAATGGATTACGACGGAAGTGTCCATAAGGTAGAGCCACTTTAGTCCTTCGGACTCTAAGCGGCAGCTTCTTCTTTACCGATACGGGAAATACCTACGTACCGGTTGGCTTCCTCTGCATGGTTTAGCGACATCTGCTTACAGGCTGGTTCACTCGCGCTGACTCGTACATTGTAACTCCGACGTAATCGATAAAATGGCGGATACGAACAGCTCGATCATGAACGAACGTTGCTGCTTTTCAGTTTTATCCACTTTTCTCGACCATATGATCGGACGCTTCGTCGTTACTTCCGGTTCAGTGACGTGTTCGCACACTCTGTAGATGTCAGGTACGTTCTGTGATTCCTTTGGTGAATTAGGGATCGACGAGAATTACATTCGGGCTGTTTCGTTGACGATGGGATTTGTGAGTTTTTTTGTTTATTTTTGACGCGAAACTTGAATACTCGTCATGCGGTATTTTTGCTTTACTTTATATCTGGTTTGGGAAATTGGCTCTGATCCGAAATTTCATTATATTCACATCACTTTATGAATTAATCGTATCTTGCGATTATCCTATCCTGATCCTTCGGTCTGTGTTGTCAGAAAGCTGACGGCAGCATCCATGACGCCTACAGGTATAACGAGAATTATTGTGTTTAATGACTGTGTAATGGGGTTCCATTACACATCCGTTTAAGGTCCTGATCTCGTACCTGAGGGCCGTCTGATGGCCTTGCCTTGACGTATTTCGTGGCTCTTCAATTTTAACTGAAATTTTCGAAATTTCTTAGGCTCCAGATAACGTTTAGATATAATTTATTTTTTCAGTTTCATTTTATATATCCAATCACGAATTACCTCGATACATATTCTCACGTCGTGTAAAGATTACCAGACGATACAGTTACCAGGCGATTGCCAATATATCAGTTAATTCAATTACACAACTATCGGTATTACCATGGAATTTCATTTCAGACGCAATCCTGTAATCATCCAGGAATTCAGGAGCGCAGCTACCGTCTTACCAGGATTGATTCCATTACATATGTATAGATACTGAATATAAGGACTAATGATATGTTAAATCAAATTTATAGATATACCCCTATGTCTCTGCATTATATAAATCCCAGTGGTTCATAACTATACTCACATACAAATTTCAATTACCTCTCGCGCGTAATCAAGATCCAATTGAAGACGAGATTCATGAGGATTTCAAAGGTTCCTATCCAAATCGAATGGAAACATGGTAATGTGCATTCCAATAGTATTTGCATTCCTTCCAATATATATATATATACACATACACAGTCTTCACTATACTTCACTAACACTATATGAAATTCGCAAATCCAGGAAGTCTACCAGAAACGTGTCACATTCAAGTCTAGTTGCACGTGCCTGCAATTTCTCATCGATAATTGCCCAATCGAATTTCACGAGCCGCGATAACAGTGCTTGCTTTTCTCTCCCCCCGGCAAAATCATCCTGTTATCAGGCACATAATTACGCAAACATTCGCTAAGTAATTATACGATCAAACCGTACTTCGACCCGCTCGAACTATCTCCCTGGTAAATATATCAATGAATATTACTTTTTTTTTATTATCAATAATTTCAAAAAATCTTTTTATTGCATTTTCATTCATAAGCTCCTATACCGCGCTTACGCAGTATAGATATATTTAATTACTGGTAACGAAGCAGATAACGGAAACTAATAGCTACGTTTGGTTGATGGGATAGTGAAAAGTGCAGACTATACCGTCGGGCGTCGCGGCGCCCATCTAATTGACACCGTACTCGCCCCTATTATATGCACTTCTTTCAACGATGTAATTAAATTAAGTTTCTACCTTGCCACGGAGATTTATGGAGAACTCCCCCCCCCCCC
>NW_014333216.1:655309-655524 GCF_000341935.2 Cephus cinctus | reverse complement strand
CAATACCTTCTGCCTCGCAATTTTTTTTCATTTTTGAATTTTTTTTCCTCTTACTCCTTCCTTATGCATATACAATTTTATACGAGCTATATATTCCATGCAGGCATAGCCAAGCACGTATGTGACGCATGCACATATGCAAAGGACTGTATCAGATAATCCAATGACGCCACTGTCTGGGACTGGGACTAGTGGGAGGAATGGAAGAGGCGGGG
>NW_014333216.1:646604-655162 GCF_000341935.2 Cephus cinctus | reverse complement strand
GCACGTCACCCATCTTTTTACAGGCTTCGGTCATAATTGCAGGCGCACAATTTTTTTGCTCTTTTCAAATTTTTCGTACCGGAAGATCTTTTTCGTATTTGAATTTTTTTTTTCGGTATTTCTTCTCTGTTTGGGCCTTGACGTCAATTTATAAGTTACGATCAATTAACGCGTATACGTGAGTGCGTGCTACGCTTGACATTTCGAAATTTGTGATTGGCAGTCAGTGTAATTTTGCATTCTTTGTTGTCTGTGACTTTTAATAATTTGGATTATTTATTGGATTATTTGGATTATTATCTATTAAACATATTTTATTTTATTATTTTAGTATGTATTTACGTTATTTTATGGTAAATCACGTGGGATTTGCTTGTGAATTTAATTATTAGCTATTTCGACGTATAGCCGATGGTATAGTATTGGGTTACCGTGAAAGCCCGCGTAATTCAAATTTTTTAAATTCGTATCTCGCTCGAGAGCGTTTAAATAGTAATTGATGACAAGATTGTTTCTATCGAAATGAGCGTAGTGAGGGAATTTCCAAAAGTTGCTAAAAATCTATTCAAGATCCAAAGCTCTTCCAAGAATAACCAGCGGATACGACCGGGAAAGTCTTAGGAGGCACGCGAGCGAAATTCCTGAGCCGAGACACGAAAATGTCGCGTCTGTCGAAATCCGAATGTTCGGAATCCGCTAACGAGCCGTGAATCCTGCGCTTAATTAGAGACCGTCGACAGACAAAATGGCGCTACCAAGTCAGAGCAGTCTGATATATCGTCGAACTATACGTATCACTGAGCAACAATATTGCTAATAATTATTTCGTCTACTCGAATATATATATAAATCTTAAAAAAAAAATTGGAACTAAATAGTAAAAAAAAAAGGCTTTACATTTTTTCTATAATTTCAGACTCATTAATTGGCGGGTTTGTTCTTTTCATTTTTTTTTATCGGCAAAAAAAAAAGGGTAAATAAGGAAGTTCCGCCATCTATATCGTTGATCATTACTCGCGCAATGTATTGGGCTCTTTATAGGCATTATAACGTGTATCTTGAGTTTACTAATTATTGGAAAAAATCTCACGATTCCAGCTCATAGCGTTTCTCTTAGTCTATCGTTTTTCTTTTCTCGACTTTTTATCCTCCGCAATCGGACGACCAGTATTCTAATTTATTCCAATCCACCTGCAACCAATCATGGCCGCCGTTCCTCTGGAAATTGATACCCGCTCGTGTGTCTCGCGTTTAGCGAAGTACAAGAGTTCTTTATTGCTTTTTAGTACTTAATTTTTTTACGGTAGACGAGTTTTACATAATTACAATTTTTTCTCCTACCTTATCAGACACCCCCTGCCGATTAATCAGTCAGTAAAATACATATAGCTATACAATAAGTACAATAAGCTCGGCAACCTTATATATTATCCAAGCTTATACATATCCCCAGGGTATTTTCTACAATTGATTGCAATTAAATAATATTTCTTGTAATAATCGGACAAGTCTCAATGGACCAAGGCGCTATGTGGAATATTCAATTGTAATAATACATAATATATTGTATATTGAAGCTGGTAAAAAATTTATGAATTTTAAGGACAAAAGGGAAAAACGTCTTGTCCCGCGATTCCTGCCGTCCTGAGGTCTGTTTTCCTTTGCCGTTGATAGCCTATAGAGTAGGACACGAAGGAGACCAGTAAGAGAGAAAGGCCGAAGAAGACCAAGTGGAATAGGAAGAAAAGAAAAGGAATATCGAGCTAGGAAGGAAGGAAGGAAAAAAAAACGAATGGACGGAAAGAAGAATGGCATAAAGATGTACAATGGAACTGCCTATATATAACACTAGGACCACCTTTCACAGTCGCTATTGTGATTTCGACGACCACGTGCAATTCCCCGGGCACGTTTCCTCTTTTCTTTTATTTATTATTTTTATTCTTTACTTTTTCTTCACCTTTATCGACCCTTCTCGCCTTGAAAATGCTGCCTTTTTAACAAAAAAATGCTTTTTGTACTTTTTTTTTTATTTTATCTTGAAAAATTACTTGTCGACAACATTCGTCGTATTTATTATATACATATATATGTGTATATATATATATATATATTTGATTGTTTTTTGACAGATCACGAGTTCAATGCTTTTTTCCAATTTTTTTTGTTGTTGACAGATCGAAAAAAAAAAACGTAGTCACACGTGGCTCGACATTTTTTTTTCTCACTAGTCATGCCCGTCCTTTTTCACTGAAATATATTTTCCATACTTCGGCATACGTTACCCTGATTTTACGTAACGTGTCATTTACTAAGGACTGCATTGTCAGCGAACTTTCAAAATAAAAATACTTTGAACTCGTGAACCGACTTTAGGATGCATAATTATTTACGTCACTCTACGAAGTTTGCAGAATTCTCAAGAATCTAGGTCGACATTCGCAACACGTGCAACATCCGTTGTACTTCCGCGTTTACGCGTAACTTCTTCGTCTCGGTCGGAGACGCATATCTTTCCAATGCGATCTTGTCTTTTCGTCAGTTCGGCAAATTGTCATGACAGCGTGCGAACTCATCGTATTTTCGTACAGTCATTGGACGTGTCTCTGGACACGAGTGTCATGGCATTCGCTTGCGAAACAGACTCCTTTGTCAGCGGTAGGAAGGATTGCGGAACCAAAGCTGTACATCCAGGCCATTGAGAAATCCCCATTATCGGCAATCCTTAGCGATCCTCCCATAACCCAACTTACCATACATCTTCTGACTCATTCTGAACAAATCCAATCGGAGTCCCAGTGCGGAAAAATTAACTTCCTATGACAATCGTTAACCCTTTAGCCTGGAGATTCTGTATATAAACGTAAGGGCCATGCTCCGATAGTTCGGTACAGCTTTAACTTCATTCGGTCGCGAAATTAATTGTCTTGATGGACCCAAGAACACAATGAAGATCGATCTTACTGGGAAGCTTCGTTGCTCCATTTCTTCGGAGGAAGATTCCTTTTCGAATATACTTCGAGACCAGAACCAGGGCCTGGATTCAGGCTACGTACAGTCGAGGTATAGAGCCCTAGAGATAACAATGAGTATGTACTCTATATGTAACAACATATAGAGTGTCCATATGTTGGGTCGTCAAGGATGAAGTTTTTCGAAGAAAAGGCAAAGTTGGTTGATAACTACAAATTTCATCCTTGACGACCCAGTATATACTGTGATGTCATTTTTGAACTCGCGGGCACAGGGCGGCTCCAGCTTCCGATTTGGAGGACGTTCTCGTTTTTTGGTCCCATTCGAATCGCCATCCTGATCAGAATCAGCACTCTCGAGGTGCCCGGAAAAGATGAGGACCCGACGGAGACGTCTTCACGGACCGGCTGAGGTCCGGATGAGATACCGGCGCCCCGCTGGTGAGGCTGTAGAGGGGGCGGAGATAGAGTTTTGGTACGGTTAAGGACAGGGGAGGAACACCCTGATCCGAGATGAGGACGTGATGCTCAGCTGTCATCCGATGACCTGGGGAAGCGGCCTTGGAGGATCTCCAAAGTTACGTACCGATTCGCTGAGGAACACGCTCGATTTAAAGGGACCAATCGGGGCAATGGAAGAATTATCGGCTATAAGGATCCCGACCAATCGGAATGATTAGTTCTCGAATTTGGCTATATTGTCAAAGGAGTCTCTCTTGAGGCACCTACAGTTGGGTTTCTCGATTTTACGTGTCCCCAAAAATCGACGGGATCCGTTAAGCTACAGTCTCTTCTGATAACTTCCGTCGGAACTCTCGTTCTGGCGGTGTCGAGCCTGTTCCATCCCAACTCCCAGGTCATACCGGTTTGTCGGTTCCCGATGAAAAGAGAACCTGGCTGGCGGCCGCCTGGCATGCGGATGCACGGACGAAGGTGACGTAGGCTAGTTCTCGGATTTTCGTTATCGGTGTCGAGTTATGAAAACAGAGACTCGAAGTCATTTACAAATTTACCGCGAATTTAGCAAGATTAATGACTCTTGTCGATTCCTCGGATTGGCGATTTTCTATTTTCATTTTTTTTTTTTTCGTTTTCTTTTTTTATCCCCGCCCCTCTCTTGCTGTTCCGGAACAGTTACGTTGGTTTGGTTAAAAAAAAAAAAGAAGCGCCCGACGTTACCTACTGCAAGATTTCTTCGACTATTAATCAACGTCATGTTGAATATTGTTGCGCTCTAACTTAACTGAATTTTCGTGTTACAGCGAACCGGTTATAGAAATTGGCAAAAGTTCGCGAAACTTCAACGGAAAATTAATTTTAGCAAAGATATATGCACGAATTTAAGGGGGATAGTATACAAATTTTGCCCGATGCAAAGCGTCGCACATTCAATGACGTATGTTGCCAATCTCATGTGCTATGAAGTTACGGCGAGCTTTTTGCAATTGGCTTCGCGTTATCGCTTAACGAACAAAGCGCCGTGTAATTGGACGAGGGTCGCGATAAATGGAAACGAAAAAAAAAGAGAAAAAAGAAATTGGAAAAATTTTACATGTTTCTATACAAAAAAGGAAGTTTTCCGATAATCCGTCATACTGCTGAATGACAGTTCAATTTTAGATTGGCGCTCGATGATATAAATAATTTTGTGTGTATTTATATGTATTCTATACGCATCCGTGCGTGCTATATATTATAATGATAGGATATATATATATATATGTATATGTATCATTCATTAAATTCACCATTCCATTTCTCTTATACAATAACATTCCTATATATTCATTCCTCATTCCTCATTCCACGTTTTGGTCAACCCACGTTTACACAGTGATTTTACTGCAGCTGTCGTGTCCTTCATAATTTGACCGCGTGCAAATATTCGCATTTCCCATTCGCAGTGTAAATATTCTTTGAGGAAATGGCAAATCGACCTACGATTAAAATTCCTTCGTGCGAACGATAATTTACCATTAATCGGATATCAGCATTCATATACATACACGTGTATAAATTTTTGTGGATTTTGAGGTAATATACAATAAATTCGCAAAATATAGTGTCTTTGCATGCACCTGAGAACCACTGATCGCAGATGCATGAAAATTCTCGTTACCTTCGTACAATTTTTTAAATATTCTTCATATCAAATTTTTGTCACCTAGGGCAAATTGGATCGAACACCGCCCGGTGCATCCTGCTTTCCTGCATGAAAAGTGCATTATGGTAACACGAACACGTTGGTACAAATTTCCCCAGCGAGGATCGTCCTTTCATTTTTTTTTTCTATTCAAAGTCGATATACCAACTTTGTAAATTTTGTTGCAACTGGATCTAGGGATATTTTTATTTTCCATTCCTTACTCTTTCTTCATCCAAATACACAACCCGCAGCTTTAATGAACATTTGATTTACTGCCTATCCATTCGACGTATAAAGAAACACGAGGCTTGGGGTTTGTGCTTTACTGTAAATCTAAATGTTTACCGTAAGCTAATCCAGCTCATGTGTTTCGATGACGGTGGTACAGTATACCCTGAGGGCTATCCTCACGGAACGATAAAATTAAAAATAGAACATTGCGTTTCGTTAGACAATGTACGCTCTCATTAGGCACGTAGTTTAGATCTTATCCCTTAGATCTCTGGGTCATTAAAATATAAAGTATAAAGTTGAGATAATAACGTTACCTTTTTTTTTTTTTCCCCCAAAAATACTAAAAATACACTTCCGTATTGCATCGTCCACTGTATTCAGTATTAAAATGATTGGTGTGAGGTAAAAATATATTTTTGAATTATCACGTTTCGCTTTACTGGCAATTTGTCGTCTTTTTCTTAAATCGTTTGGTTTCACGTAAGTGTCAGAATCGCAAGAAAAATAGAATATGGAATGAACTTTTGGAAATAAAAAAAAATTCCAATTTTTCGTATCTGTTTTTTTTTTCTTTTTTTTATCTACGAACAAGACGAAAACTCCCACGACATTTGTCGCTGGTGATTTGTCGCCGGCAGCGTCGTTGATCCCTCTCGACCGTTTCTATATATCATCTCTTATTCTTCTGTCTCGTCGTTCCTGTCCCAGCATCCTCCTCCTTGTGCCAAGATTAGAAGAAGCTTCGTAATGTCGGACCACCGTTCCAATAAGGCGATCCTGACAGGACTTTATGTAATATATGGGACTGAAAAATCAAAAATTTTTTATCTCGATGTTGATAAAAATTTGATCTGGTTTCATTGAAAACTTTATAAAAGATATATTAAACTGACTGTTATTAATGTCATCGCCTCTGCTATTCGACAGTCTCGCCCTCCTTCGAGACCGGAAATTAACCGAAGCTCCTTCCGCCATCTTGGCCCATCCGTATAACTGTCGATATATATATATCTATATATATATACAGGTAAGGTTAGTATCATGGCGATACTAACTTCGTTTCCTATTAGCTGCCCATCCGGAACGCGTTATGCAGCTGTTGGTTCCACTGATTAAGTATCTGCGGGAAGACTAAAAAGTCCCTAGATCGTCTAGTATTTCCGTTACGGACTGAATCATCCATAATTAATGATGGATCTGCATTATTAAGGTATCGAAGAAAATACGGCTATTTCCATGTAGGATATAAAAAAAGTAAAAAAAAAATTTATTAACCGAATTTTGAAGCTCTCCTGCAGCATCCACTCGGTCCAGATTTGTCTCAGCTGTTCTATCTCGGAGCAGTTTTTTTTCACGGCTATGATTCTTTCGCCAACTTGAGATAAATCGGCTATAGATCTTAGGTTAGTAGACATTGCTAATAGCTGTATATGCAGAATGCTCCAGCATCACCCAGCAGCAAGTTGGGCCACCCTCGTGGACCTAATGAATTTGCCATGTAATATGCCTTAAGGCTAATATACAAGCTGCTGTTTTTTTGTGTCCTCTCTCTGACGCCGGTATAGTAGGTATGCGAGAACGCTTCTAGTTATGCAATATAATGAATAATTTCTTATTTTTGTGTGTATATGTATTTGCTTTATGGTATTTATTTGTCACCGGGTAGTTGGTTGGACACGCGTGCCAGTGTAGAGGATGACAAGCGTTCAAGAGATCGGCAAGGACGCAGAATAAAAATACACGGTTTCCCTACAGCGTCGCGACGCCGACTATTAGTCACTTGGCGCATCGCTGTAATAGCTCGTGGAAAGCGTTAATGGGTCACTGCGAGTTTTACGTGTCGAACGCGATGCTTTTCCGTACTTGTTTTTGGTATATGGTTAGTATTACGGCGAATCGAGTATAGCGCGAATGGTACAGGTAGGCGTATGTTTTTAACGTTTTCGATATATTCGGTTTACTAACCTCAATTTCATTGATCGAGTACATTTACCCGCGAACAACGACACCTGTGTACTCGCCTTAACTCGGTTCATAAATTTGACGCCGATGTTAAACTTCATTGAGATTATCAAAGCGAGACGCACTCGTGCGGACGCTCGGTCGAACTAATTTTACTCCCGGGCAACTGGCTGCGCGCGAAATTCAAACTGTGATAGAAATTTTCAAAGCGACGATTCCATATGGGAAGTTCACGTGGTGTCGGTTATTTGATTTATGTGCATTCCACCTCAGTTACAGTATGGCGAAGGAAAGTTTACCTTTACTAGGGGTAAATAAAAAGAAAAAAGAAGGGAGGGCAATCCTGGAATTCCATAAAACGACCAGGATGAAGTGGAGAATGG
This sequence comes from Cephus cinctus, assembly GCF_000341935.2. Lineage (NCBI taxonomy): Eukaryota > Metazoa > Arthropoda > Insecta > Hymenoptera > Cephidae > Cephus > Cephus cinctus. The sequence continues at coordinate 647,465 of NW_014333216.1, read as the reverse complement.
GGAGAATTTTATTAAAATTCACTGCCCGCAGGACTGAGCCGTACGAAACGAAGGAGCAGCGGAGGGTTGTTAAATCATCCCTGAAGGTTGAAGCAGTCGTAAAAACTCAAAAAGAAGGAGGGGGGAAGTAACGAGTGATGCTGAAATTTTTTGTAATTTTTTTCCCCCCTTTTTCTTTTTACCTCTACCTTTTGCGTGCGGTACTTAACAGCTTTGAGCGAAATATTAAGGTGCGTAGATGGCGCAACAGTCGACTCAACGACCTGTTATACACAGGAACTTTCTTAGCAAACTCGTAAAACGAACGATTATGCAAGATCAGATATTTAGCATCTATGTATACCTATATGTTGTGACGTGATTTTTCGAATCACGGTCCCAAGGCGGCTCCGGTTACCGATACAGATAACGTTCTCGATTCCTGGTTCTCTTCGGGTCGCCACCCTGCTCAGAAGCTACGCTCTCGGGTTGATTCGTACAGTTATGTCAAGGCTCTCGTAAGATTTCGTTATTGTTTAGTTGAGGTCGAGGTGCTCGAATCTGCCGTGGGGAGATAGTCTCGACGTACCGAGTTGCCCGGCAGAGGAGAGTACCCGACGGAGACGTCTCCACGGACCGGCAGAAGCCCGGGTGAGATACCGGCGCCCCGCTGGAGATGGGCAAAGGGCTGTAGTGCGGGCGGAGGGAGTTTTGATACGGTTAAGGGCTGGAGAGGAACCTCCAGCCCGAGTTAAGGATGTGGTGCCCAGCTGTCGCCCGATGCCCTGGGGAAGCGGCCGTGGAGGATCTCCACAGATTACGTACCGATTCGCTAAAGAACGCTCTCGACTTGGTTTAAAGGGACGACTCGAAGGAGATAGA
>NW_014333216.1:639819-646532 GCF_000341935.2 Cephus cinctus | reverse complement strand
GGGCTGGCTCGTGCTCCCGTGCTATCTGTTGATAGTTTTTCTTGCCGTGTTTCGCTACGGTATAGCAAGTTCTCGACTCGTACAGTTCTCGCGTTGTTCTCGCGATATCCAGGCGATTCTATGAATTCCTGTGAGTCTTCCGGAGGTGTAGTGCTGTGCCTTAGTGCAGTGCTCCCCAGAGTGTCCTTTGGATCCAGTTCTCGGCCTCCACGGATTAGCTGCACCAGCTCCGGTGAGGACTCCCAATTTATTAATTGGTGAAGGGATCTCGGTAGACAATTAAGACTCGTTCTGATACGTTCTCGGTTCGTCGCTCTCTGTCTCTCGCGCTATTTGCCGGACTCTTACTCCGACCCTCTCTACCTCAAACCTAGCAGCCTGAGCGGCCGTGCATTTCCGTAACCGTCCGCTCCCGTTCGTGTATCCAGTCGCGTTTCTCGATTTTACGCGTCCCCAAAAATCGACAGGATCCGTTAAGCTATCGCCTCGTCCGACAGGTTCCGTCAGAGTTCTCGTTCTAGGTGGAGTTGGGCCTGTTCCACCCCAACTCCCAGTTCATACCGGCTCGTCAGTTCCCGGTGAAAAAAGAATTGGCTGGCGGCCGCCTGGCTTGCGGATGCACGAACGACGGGTGGACGGCCGAAGGTAACGTCGGTTGGTTCTCGAAGATAGTTCGTTCTCGTATGTTATGCTATCGGTGTCGGGTCAAGGAAAAGAATTACGTTACAATGTATATCCCTTAGTTGTACATACAATATATCTTTTTACACATACTCACCCGATATACTAATTTGGTAGCTTTTTTTTTTTAATTTATCAAATTTATTAATTTTATCAATAAATTTCTCTATTGGGAAAAACATCTTGGTCGCTATTATCTTTATTAACGTTTCGTAAACCCTAAGGATAACTCCTACAAAATTCTATCGGGACTTATCGACATAAATGGTCAATTATTATCTCTGATAATTAGATGGTATAATTATGGTTCAAAGTGTGGTGCAGAAGAGGCTGTGTAATTGGTTGTCAATTGTCTATAACGGGAATCGCGTTATAGTCGATATTACATGTTGGTACTATACCTGTTGGGGTATATATACCTATACCCTATACCCACTAGGGATTCTTTTTTACTAGCTCTTTGTAAGAATTTACGTTGGTACACCTGTGAAAGGAAATGACTGATTTTTTTTTTTTAGTTTAAACTCGCTGTCTCCGGACTTTACGTTTTTTTTTTTTTTTTTCCCATGGACTCTTGTCTACCACCACCCTCATTTAGGGGGATGAAAAACCACTGACGTGTTATCCATATTCAAATATACAAACTACCCTTTCAATGGCTATGATGTCTATACGTTGTAGGCGACGTATGGAATAATTTTGACTCTGCAAGTTTTTGTTTTTGCTCTATTTTTGTTGTATCCCCCTTTATAGAGGGTTTCCTACTTCTCCAACGTATATACAAAATCGAAATTAAGCACCACACATACTTCCTGTTTCCACACTGTCTCTGTCTCTTTTTTACTTCATTTTCATATTTTCTCTTACTATTCACATTTTGGTAATATTTCTCTCTCTCTCTCTCTCTCTCTGTCTGTCGCTCCCCTGCTGCTTCTCACAATTTCATGTTCTCGAGTGTACTTTATTACAGACGTTCAGTCAAGTCCTTTTTTTTCGGTTCTGAAGGATGTGAATGTTTTTGAAAAAAATAAATTTTTTTTTACTCCCTGTGAAATTGGATTTGAAAGGTGAGCATTTTTTCATGACTTTACTAGAACTAGACGATACAAAAATTAGAAATGAAAATTGGAAATGGTTTTTTTTCGAAAATGTCTATTTTTAATCAATAATAATTGTCATTGCGCGATACAAGGATTGGATTCTTTCGCAAAAATTTCTTGATCGAGGCTGGGATTAATTAGCTCGGCTTTTATGTCTCCTTTTACCACGGTATCAAGGGTCAGGAGAAGGTTCAGGAATTCGATGGAAGGCCTCCAGTTACTTTTTCACCCACTTACCTTCCTCGTATTGGAGGAAGTAAAGACGCGGTCGCGAAAGCACCGTTGAGAATAAACCAAATCAACTGCCCTCACCGCACTTTACATGTAAATTCGTCCCCATTCCGTCACCGCGTCGGCATTAAGATTCAAATAACTCTGATTCAGTTCTCAACGGACTTTACTTCAGCCACCGCAATCATAATCTCCATTGGCACTACCATTTGCCGTCGTTTTCCGCCATTTTTGTTTTTCTCGTTTTTCTTTTCGTATATTTTCGTTTTTCGTTTTACTTTTTTCCCACCCTGTAGATTCATTCAATTCGTTCAATCCTTATCTACCCATATATCGTTCGAATCCACCAAATAAGAAAACTATCATTTTTCGCCATTAAAAAAATTGTAATATTCAACATAGGTCCATTTATTTTTTGGAAAATTCTTTCTCACCTCTTTGGTCCTCTTATCAGTTGACGCTGATTTATCGATTATACGTTACGTATACGAAGAAAGGGGTCGTACGCGTAACACCCGGCAATCTAAATAATTGGTGAAATGTTGGGCTCTGCCGTGTAGTCGATTGCGGCTTAGGGGTTGACGCTGCGTCCTCTTCAACCCCCCTTTACGCTTTCCTCGCCAAATTGGACAATGGCTTCCGAATTGGTATTTCGCACGTTAACGTCCCGCCAGGATTTCGTCAATTGGCAAAGTGCTTCGGGAAGTTGGCGCTACACGCATTTACGCGAAATCTTTCCTGCAGTTACCATTAAAACGCGGCCTAATTACCCACCGGACACAAATCAGATACGTACTTCCGATTTCAAAATTCCCACGTGGTATATCAATCAACCCCTATTTTTTTTTTCGGATCAATAAAAATTTCACGAATCTAATCAATCGCTCGTACGTAATTAATCAATCGATCGATATCGGCGCTAGAGAAATATCCCTAGATTCTCCACCAGTGAAGACCAGCAGACCCATACCTTCCTGCGTACCCAACCCAACTAAAGGGTTGACTTGAGTTAATGTTGGGTCCATCAGGGGTTGCTTCGAGGGTGGAAAAGGAAGTTCCTTCCGCTAGGTGGTTACGGAAGCGCCTAGCAGACTTCCCTTTTAATTAGACGATGCATCACGATCCTATTGGTCCATGATCGAGGGGTGGGGGCGGGAGGGGGGTGAAAAGTACCCCTAGAAGCACCATTCCTCTCCACGTGAATGTTAAATAACTGCATTCACCCCCTTTGGTCTCCGTCGAAAAATTTCAATACCCCTCAAGAGAGGGTGGTGGTAACAAAAATACGGATCGCGAAACAACCCCCATTTTTTTTTATTCGATCCAGTTGTTGGCTCCGTCAAACGTGCATTTTACCACCCCTATATAGGATTCACCCTTGTATCTGCTGCAAGCTTCGCCAATGTCATTACCAAGGCACTTTCCAAGGAATTATCTTTTCTTTTATTTTTTATCTTGTTATTATTATTTGTATAAAACTACCCCGTTTCATCCCCTGCGCTCTCTCTCTCTCTCTCTCTCTCTCTCTCTCTACCGTGTAATCATATTCGTTCGCTCTACCTACGTATACCTTGTATCTCACGCATTTCTGCATCCGAATACCAGAAGCTTTATTTTTCTTTTATTCTTTTCTCTTTTTTCTTCTTTCCTCGTGTTCCTCCCTCTGCCCCGCCGAGGGTCCTGTTAATTACATTGTTTGCCTGACTTTTGTTCCAGAGATTGCGCCAGACGAGGGATATGGAGCTTCCCGCGGCGTCCTGAATCAGTGAGTATCCCTTTCTTTCTTTTTCTTTCTCCTTCCTTCTCTCTCTCTCTCTCTCTTCACTTCATTCTCCTCCTTAACCAGGACAACCGTCTTGGTCGCTATACTGCAGACACTCGCTCCGCTGGAACCACTACTTTGATTTAATATCCAGCCACTAGGCATCCTTAGCAAATTGAATTGTTCCCTCGAGCGTATCGCTTAGACACTCGGACAATACTAAGGGATGAAACGTTCGAGTGAAGTGACGTAAAGATTTTTCATTTTTTTTTTTTTTTTTTTTTCTTCATACCCAAGTCGAACGCACAAGTCGCTTAAGGGTGGTATACGGGAAATAATGTCAAAAATTTTTCGATAAAAAGACAAATAGGGGTAGTTTTGTCGATTTTTTTTTTTTTTTTTTTCGTTACGGCTGCTCGCACGACAGTACAGCGCACTGCAAGCCCTCCTCCCCCCCGCGACCCCCGTTAATTACAGTCTTTATCCAACCGGAGGTTCAGCGGTCGATGGACTTCCGGTTGGTAAACTTTACAATTGATTGTATTTGCTATCTCGAGCTGATACAGCTACCCCAGCCCTCACCTCTCCAATCAATCAAGAATGGATTTTTCCTAATGACTGGCTTTGACTCTCTTTTCAAGCTGTCCCGTATCACTATAGATGTTAACGATCTTGCACCAGCCAGCCCCGCGACCCCTCGTCTGGTTTCCTAACCCCTGTACGATATCCAGACTACCTACTTGAATTTTACCGCGAACTTCAATTCAGGTAGCCAAGTATCCTATAGTTGGTACCAACTGCATTTCTTGGCTTCTGGACGTTCATTATTGCTTATTAGCGGCGCTACCTTCAAGTGGTGCCTGTACTGACATTTGTATAGCGCTACGAAAATATCTTTATAGGAAAATCGATAGAAACTGTACGACTTGGACGACAGGTGAAATGTAAAGTATATATATATATATATAGTTTTTTTTACAAAAAACTTTATTGCACCAAATCGAATCACGTATCGGAGCTTTTCTATAATCGTACGAGATTTTATACTTTAATCGTTGAAAAACAAATTATTTATTTATTAGACAAATTTTTGTTTATTCAACACCTGTTACGCAATAATTACTCATATGGTAAGTAATGACGAATAATAGTCACAGGGGTGGCTGGGGACTGATTTTGGGGTATATTTGTCAAAATGCAAATTTTTTAAATTTATTGTATATCCCTTCCTATATCCTGCCTCTTTCTCATATTTCGTCCGTACTTGCACAGTGTATACACATAACTAGGCTATTTCATACTTTGCCCTATAAAAGTCCTTTTTAACTAACGCCGGTGACAGCGCACGCGAGAAAGACAATCGCGAACGGGATTTACATGAGAATTCGCACTGCATTGCGCATTCGCGAATTACGTAAGAAGGCCTCTCCTAAGCGAAAGCGAACGGCCGTTTTTTCCTCGTAAATTTGGAAAAAAAAAAAATTTGTTTACTCAAACAAGTATATTTTTACGCGAGGGGCAATAATAATAACAGTACTGCTCAATTCTTGGGTAAAATTACTTATCGTAGTTACCACCGGTTACGTATTACATCCGAGATTAATGTTATCGTTATCTTTTTTGTCTATCGTCACTTTTTCTACCCCATTCTTTTAAATTCCAATCCGACTTCCCGACCGATAATACATTTCTGGCGGTCACGTAATCCGAATAAAAGCTACCCCGAGGGGGGACGAGAACGCGTGGACAGGGCTAGAGAGGGTTCAAGAGAGACAGAGAGGGGGGATTTTTTACTCGTACGCGTTTGCGCGTGACTCTGTGAATTTTCAGAGCAACCTGCCGCCGAAAGTGCTGTGGGTAATTACGTCAGCGGGAAAACACCCACCTCCCTTAACTGGCATACCGAACGACAAACAAGCCCTCGGGACGAAAGGCGCGACTCTCGAAAAGGACCTCCTCCTCCTCCCACTCGTAATTTCCTAATTATCCAAAAATGTGTCATAACGAGAGGCTCGACTATTAGCTGTCCTTCCCTCGGTACCTGCGCGATGCGCATGCGCGCCAGCCAAACGCTACCGGGGATGGTTATGGATTTTCGGGCTGCGACCTTCGCGTGTCGCCTACGCTTTTCGCGCTAGCCGCCCGCGAGAGAGACCGGCGCCTCAGGAGCGTCCACGAGACACAGAGCCACGTAGGAACAGCTGTGCGTATATATATCTATATAGACATGTACACAGTGGCCTAAGTTAAAGGGATGGTACTTCAAGTTTATGTCACTCTCTTCTTCTCTTTTGCTTCTCTTTGGCTTTTCGTCCAGGACAAAGAACTCTTTTTCTCAATAAAACAGAGAAAGACGTTTCACGGATATTTTTCGGATGTTCGATCGATTTTCAATATTGCGGCCCGCAATAAAAATTTTTAGGTAAAGATATTTGAAATTCAAAAAATTTTTTTGTCGCTCATACAATGTTTTTCGTTATTCTACTTATCCCCGTGATCCGGTGGCTGAGTGTAATTTTACAAAAAAAAAAGTTGAAAAAATATTTTGAAAAAAATTTTTCTCAACCACCTCCAAACTTTTCTTTTCAAAGCTCAGTCTTAGGCATTCCTTTTTGTAAAATCTTCCCGTGCAAATACGCATGCCCCGTTAGACGTGTACGATGGCCACTCGTATATTCTAGAGAAGCGACAAAGCTTCAGGTAGGAGCGAAGCTGCGACGGGGATGCCAGCGCAAGCTGGAAAAGCTCAGATTCTTAATAGAAGGCTATAAAGTACGTATAGCTGTATATATCGATATATAGTTTGTATCGCGTGACAACCGCGCAACGCGGATAGGAAACCACGCGATACACCGTATTACGAAAAGTCAAGTTTTCCTGAGGTTTTTTTTTCTTATCTTTTTCAAGAAATTACCGAGCGCCCCCCCCCCCCCCCCCCC
>NW_014333216.1:632046-639598 GCF_000341935.2 Cephus cinctus | reverse complement strand
CCCCACCTTCCCGATTATTCCCCCTCTCCTTCCCCACGACCCTTCGTACCACGAGTCACGGACCACGTGGCCTCTCGTGCTTCCCGCTTTTTCTGCGAAGCTCCAGAGCTTCTCAACTTTCTCAACCACTTTGCGACACTTGGCGCTGAATGTTCCCCTAGAGACATTTCAAAGAGACCTTCTTACCCGTGGGAAAAGGGCCGGGCGGGGTGACCGGTCGGTCTCCAGAGTTTATCTTATGTTCTCCTGTTTTTCTTCCCTTCATTTTATTCTGGCTACTATGGCGACCTTTGACCTCGTATCCGAGGGGCGGAGGTTTGACCCTCCTTAAATTTTTTTTCTTTTTTTTCGTATCCTTACAATTTTTCCAACACTTGGTAGAGTGAAATTCGATATGAAATCTTGGAGAAAAAAAGGTTGATCTTTTACAGCCATTCGTCGATAAGGGTGGATATGGACAGGAAGTCCATGTCGAATGCTTAAAGGGACGCACGATTAGGATGTGGAATTTGATTTTCAGTCGTCAAATTTGATATATAGATACAACGTTGATCGAAATATCTTACTTGTCCGTTTTCAGTATATCGTCGATATCTCTTCGTATTTTAGTCATTAATGTCATTAATAGTAATTATACAAAAATATTATACATTACTCTGTGAAGTGTGGAACAGACAAGTAGCGCAGCAGAGTTATCGTATGCTTTACTGCTCGCGTGTTTCATCCTTCGTCTGTTTGATGGCTCACATGACAGCTTATTGCTTGGAGACTCTGAAAGTCTTTAAAACATTTAATTTACTGCCTAGACAAATCCACGTGCGTAATTCATGGAAAGTCAATAGCGTAAATAGTGTAGATAGTGACGCTGCGTTAAGTATTACTATAAGACAGAAAGAAAATAAAAAATAACGTGATGACAAAACAGCGAACATAATTAATAAAAATAATGACTAATAATGACCTGCGACGTCATATATACATGTAATACGTGTAATATACATTTTTCTTGCGAGAATATATGCATAAGATACAACCACGGCGGTCTAGCAATAAATGCATGTTTAATTTGATATCTAGAGGAAGTCGAATTAAAAAAATTTGGAAAAATCAAAGAAGCGAAAGAAATAATGAGAATCAAAAAAAAAAAGAGTCGAGGAATAAGACATAGAAAATAATTGTGGAATCAAGAGAGGAAAATGAAAGAACATTAACGCAGACGGAAGCGCAATTAATAAATTTCGAAAAAGAGCATGTCGATATGCATGAGCATGTTGATTGAATGTACCGAAATAATTATAATTGCTAATAATAAATTGAACTGTGAGTAAAATTGACTTTAATTAAATGCAAAGGCTAGAAAGAAATGGGGATATCACAGAAAGAGACAGAGTTACTGAAAAATAAAAATGATATAGAACTTCTAAAAAAAAAAGTCAAGAGACATAAGGTAAGATCCTTGGAAACAGGACAGAGTTTGATTTTCGGTTTGTAAATTTATGAAAATTATAATTTTCAAATAAAAGCGTATATTTTTCGTCACGATTTATGGAAGATGTGAAAGTTTTATTTAATTTCGCATGAAACGTCAATGAATTGTAAATAATAATCTGAAGATTTGTTTCCTTTTACCAAACGATGAATCCAGTACCCGTAAAACCTTGTCGAGAAAAAAACCTTTACGAATCTCCTAGAACTCCGAAAAAGCTCGAGAGAATTCTCATCTTCAACGTGAAAATAAAAAAAAGTAATTGCGAGTCATTGATTACGCTATACTCTATGGCATATTTCTGTTATACATAAATTTCATAGCTTGAAGATATAAGAGAAGCTTTAGTAAAGGCACAGAAGCTGATAGATAATTTCTTAAAGGAGGAAAGAGGACACATATATAATCCTGATGTAAATAATCCTCTGCCATTTACATTAAGCGATGACGAAGTGCTTTTATCTGACAAAAATGAAGATATTGACAATGAAGATAGTTCAGGCCCTGTTTCACCTTCGCTCACCATATGTCAGTGAACGAAATATATCGTCGAAATTCAATCAGTGATAGCGATAACGAGAATGACAATACATTATGGATATTGAAATATAAAAATGCGGAAGAAGGAAAAGTAAGACATAGTACAGTTGATCCAAGAGTAATATATGTGGTTAGCCGGCTCATTCGCATTAAGAGTCATAAGAAGAGGCTCCTTCCGAAACACATTTTATTCATGGACAAATAATATACCTAACTTCTTATGCTTCGTCCTATAATTTCTTGTCTTCATTGATTGATCACAGATTGTCCAAATCCTACCTGGAACATCAGTAATTGTCGCAAAAATTTCCTTAGATTCGGCAATAAGAACGGCTAAGAATCAAAAGCCAGTTGGCACGAATGCTTCTACACGCAATTTTCAATAAGGAAGCACTCGCACAGTGTGGCTTATCGGGACAAAAAGGAAAGGGAAAGTCCATAAGCGAAGTACGACCAGGACTAAATAAAAACGTCAAACTAGTTTCAATTGGTAACAAAGTCTAAATGAACTACGGTAGGAGCTGGGGCCTTTTCTTTGAAATTTTTGAAGATCCTCGTATTTCTTCTTTGCGGAATACGTTCGCGACATAGAGAAACTAAATGGGCCCTATCAAGGTAGCAAGTTGATCGCTCAAAGTTTAGGATCAAAATTAACCGAAATGAGAGTTCGGGCAAAATTAAATGCAAATAGACGAATATTAAAATTACTAATATTACGAATTCTAACTTATACATTAAACAAACGACATATTTTTATAGCACTTTGTTCTAATTATACATTGTATACAATCCATATACGCCTTATATATAGACTGTATATGCCCAATTCTATATACGGTTTTGTATATAGATTATATATAATACATATATTTTTTTCTACTTGGGAAGGGATGGAGGGTGACGGGAAGGGGGGTGAACGAGAACGAGGGGTCGCAAAGGACTCGGCAGCCTCTGATCTCGATGTAAATAACTTTGCGGCCGATGGCGGACCCGTACGGAATATATTAAAGACGAGTCCAGCCCTTACGGGTCGGTTCACAATCGTACGAACCGCTCAAAATGAAAATGTGTTTTAGAAATTTTGAAAAAAAAAAAATTTTTTTTCCACATTTCTTTTTTTCCTCTAAGCAAACATATATAACATTCTTACACCCCAAAAGTACCACTGCTCTGTCGTCATAAATTTAATTGTCCGATTGACTGTACTGCACTTTCCAGCGTGATTGCAATGTCAACGGTGCATTCGTGCACATTAGGCACGTCCATCCGTGCATCGTCACACGTCAGTCCCACTGTGCCGAGTCTGGCTGAATGAGTTGGATGGGCTGGATAGACGGGGTTACTTATCGAGACATCGTGTCCACGATTACGACTGTGCGGTGCATATCTATAACTTGGTGCGAGCGAGGATAATCTCGTGGCGGGTTGGCTGCGGTACTCTGCGGCACTGCGCGCCGCCATCTTGGTTCATCGATTTCCTACCCCCTACTCGTACTGTCTCTCTCTCTCTCTCTTCCTCACGCTCCATGTCTCTCTCGGAACCCTTAACCATCCACCCCATCCCTACTAGCCCTAGTCTACCTAGTCCACCATCCGCCACTGCTATACACTACAGCTCCCCCCACACCAATCCCATCAACAACGCGGTTGTTACACCTTCCCATCGTGGATTTTGTTCGGTACGTTTCATCGACTCGATTTAAATCCGGCAATTCAGTGGTGCCATCTATACTTTCACTCCGTCACAGTGTCAGGGGGTGGCTGGTCTCTCTCCTCGTGGGCTTTCCGTGATCGAAATTCCGTCAGAGGATATTTTAGCCGGATATCTTAGGGGTCAACAATTTTCTTTTTACCCCGTATCAAATGGGGTTGATCGTATTCGATATTTCGAAATTGAGGGCTCCGACGTGGTTTACAAAATTTGGCAAAGCAACTTTTTCATACGAAAGCTCGACTTTGCGTTTCGGTCCGGGGGAAGATGTGTCTCGAGAGTGGAGTTTACGAAAGGGCAAGAAAGGACTGTCTTCGACGAATAAGGGTTCGTGATCTCGATCACGTTGGTTTTGCTGACTGACATATAAGAGGACGAAATATTATTTAGGAACCCTTAACGGGATATATTTTTTTTCACCTCTTATCTACCCTCGGGAATTAAACAACGACAATGCTCATGGACGCGAACGTGCAGGAAAGCAGCTTATATTTTCTCAATAAGTGAAATCACTTGAATTCTGTAGGATCATCGTCATCCCCTATTCGTCCGTATATCCTGTATAAGGACCCTTGAATTTTATGCAACTCCCCCCCCCCTCCTCCTCCTCCTCCTCAGCCGGTAGCATCGCTCCAAGATAATTCGATATTGGCACAGGTGTTCATCAAGAAGGCTCTTAATTCATACCAGAAAATCCCATATATATATATATGTATATGCTAGTTACCCAATACTAGAATAATCATTGACAGCCCCAGCGAAGAAAATATCGGAAAATGGGGGATGATCGGATTGAACAAGCCCAATTAAAAATTTGGACTCCGCTTGTGCTCCTGTTTTCAATAAAATATTTTACATGCCAATAGCAGCCTATTCGAATCTGGACACCATGTAGACTCTAGGTACGCGTATGATCGCAGTAGATATTCACTGTGATGACCAGACGCCAGCCGCAACGTATACCGGTAGTACTAAAAGCACTGGAAATATAGATGCATATGACTATCCAGTCCAATGATCGTTGACGTAGTCGCCGATAATTCGAATGAGATTACGTCATGAAAAACTTTGATTCCTCTGGACCCGTCCGCCATGCCGTTGTTTCCCTCGTCCATTAATTTACGTCGGTCCTGTCTTTCGGAATGTACATTGCTCGCCACGTGCGACGAGTACCCGCTTGCTATGCAAATGCATGAGAAACGATAGCGCAGAGTCCAGCATGAACCTCCTACGGTCTGGTGTATAGTATACAACGACAACGACAAAAACAACAGTGTTGCTGGGATACGCACTGGGCTAATTGACAATGAAGTCGTTACCCGCGAAATTCACTAGAGTCAAATTGACGTGTTATCGCGAACCGTCGTGTATGGATGTTCACCTTGTTCACCCTGCTCGTGGACCTTGGACCTGTGTGTTTTCACGGGACTAGGGGTTGTTTGGGGTTGCATTTTCGGGCCGATCCCGGGAACGTTTATTAACTCGGAGTTACGTAACAACGAATTATGATGATTGTCATAGTTATTTTTGAATTCAACAAATTTTTATTCACTCTGTTGTTGTAGCACTCGGGGTATATTGTTTTTCGTTTATACTACGTTCGTGCTAGTTGTTCGCGGGTTGAATTACGATTTAGCGTTTAAATTAATGCTCTATCTATTTTAATGCAACAAAATGCCGTCCCATTAAACTTTTGCGGTTTCACGTTGCTCCGGCAGTCCTTGTCGTTTATCCACGTATTTCGTTGCCGTTCTGCTTTGTCGTTCGTATCTCCCGCCTAATGCCACGCGACGAAATTGCAGATTCCGCTGTTATCGACCGTATCGATTTTCATTAATTGCGCGGTATCGTTGATCGCTCGGGCGAACTTTAATGTTTTTTAGTTGAGTGTGTATATATATATTTTTTTTTGTTTAAAAAAATACCCCTCCACATATCTTTGTTATCCATTGACTTTTCATAGAAATTGGTAATATAGTGCGAATAATTTCATATCTGCTTACGGACTCTCTTACAGCTATGTGCGATCGCTTTATCGATAACATGCACTTCCTCGGGAACTTTATCAAGGTTGCCCGCCTCGAGTTTTCTCTATTGGCAAAGTTACACGCTCCTGTTACTATTGTCTTTCCATTGTGCAAATATGGAGCAGCGACTGTCCGTTGTATCGTGCACGTGCGCGCGCGGCTTAATACAGCGTATCGGGAGCGTGCTATGTAAATGGAATTTCGCAATAAGCAATGCATTTACGAAAACAGCACTTTGGTGCATCATGGTTATTGCATTGGTATTGCAAAAGAAAGGTGCAGCTATTGCCATAAGCAATCGGCGATTTGAGTATCTTGCAGCTGCGTATTTGAAATTACGTTCTGGCAATTTTATTGCTCGGTTGTATATGCACTATAAAACGTCTTATAAAGGCTCGTACACAACTGAAGATATACGTTGTACGTGTACATTTTGATATACTCAAGAGTTTTATTTGGCGAATGAAATTTTTTATAAAATACCAGCAAAGTGCATTGTGGGTATACACCCGGGGAGGCACGTGTTCACATTGAAAATGGCGTTTAATTAATTTTTCAAGGAAAATAATTGGATCCTACGCTAATGGCGTGAGTGGATACACGGCCGAGGGGATTTCGCATGCAATAATACGCTGATCGCCCGACAGACGCCGAAATTGGCGAACACAATGACATTAGTTAGAATGCACAATTTTGGATTGTTCTCAACGCTCCCTTTTTTTTTCCCTTTTTATTTTTTCTTCCTGCTTCCCCTAATTTCTTCGTTTCGTCTATCTACCTATCTCTCTCCGTATCCACCCGCGTGCACGCTGCGTCAAGGAACGTATCCTTTTCTTAGCCGTCTCACTGTACTCGCTAATTGTCCGGGATGCTGCGCGGGAATCCGCTTCGTAACGTTAATTCTCAGGATTTTGGTACGGCTGGGCGGATGCACAGCTGCAGTCGTGCACTTTGCCAATTTCAATATGCAAATGCAGCTAGGCGCACGTGGCATGAAAAAAAGGAGCTAAAAAATATATTATAGTATTTTACTCGATTTAAAAAATTTTCACCGCGTTACGTAACGCAACGCGTACAACTTCTCAGTGTTAGTCGTCGTATAATGATAAAAATAAAATGTTAATTCGAATCATAAATATTTTTAATCGATCATCGTCCTCTTCGATCTCATTGACTAATTCATTGGGAATTGTTGGCGCTGCCCTGCAAGCTCAGAATTAAGACTTGTAAGATCGATATAACGGGACGCGATAAAGAGGGTGTCCAGGGGTGGCTAAATGACGAATGGACGATTTTACCTATTCGGAAAGTCTCGTTACAGGGGCTGCTCGCTCGGCTCTACTTCGGCTTGGCTTTCGGTCCGCTTCGGTCTGTCGTCGAGGGAGTTTTTATTAATTAACGAGGCGCACGATGCGACGCGTCACTTGAATCGCAAACAACCCTGCGAGTCTGGCCACCCCTTCGATCCGGTTGTTCCGAAACGCAAAGCCAACCTCTTACCTAATACGTCCCCTACGCGCATCCCTCTCCCCTCTCCCCTCCCCTCTCCTCACCGTACCAGCATTCCCATATGCACATCAGCAGCAGCAACGTCAAATACGAATGAGCAGGTATAGAGAGAGCTAGGGGTAGTTTCTAAAGTAATCGGTACAAAGGACGATTCCGCACCAGACGAAACCGATCGATGACAATCCCGTCGTGTCATTGAATATTAATTTTTCTTTGACAGGCCTAGATTCGAGGTTTCCGATTTCATGGAAAAATTCCTTCGCCCCCCCCCCCCCCCAC
>NW_014333216.1:631571-632008 GCF_000341935.2 Cephus cinctus | reverse complement strand
CCCCCCCCCGACACGTCTGACACATTAGTGACTTTATCTACTGTCCATTCTCCTTTTACGAATTTTTACGCCACGCCAAATCGGAAATAAATCGGAATACCAAAAAGAAAGAAAAAAACCGTCCCTGGCACCTGGGACACATTGAACTTTGCCAAGGACTCGAGTTTCCTTCGTACCCTCGTCTGCATTGCTTAAATTTTTTCTTTCTTTCTTTCCTTTCTTTGTCAGTCTCTTTTTTTAAACTCTTTGCTTCCAGCATCCCTGGTCCTTTTCCGCGTCGCCATAGAGAACCTCGTTTCTTTTACATCTCACAGGGTACATCCACCCCCTCTTCGATTCTCTCGTCCTGGACGATCATACTGAAGATACGAAAGGGGCTGCGTCCTACTCGAGGTTTGAGGATTTGCCGGATTTCCATGTAAGGGTAGTCTGGGGGG
>NW_014333216.1:613134-631462 GCF_000341935.2 Cephus cinctus | reverse complement strand
GGGGTGCAGGGTGAAGAGTATCGGACTAGGGTGAAACTCTCGGTAGGTTCCACAACCCGAATAACATCGATCACTTCACGCTCAGCTACTTCAACCCTTTCGAGACTTTCCAACTATAAAATCTTTTTCATCCCCCTTTCAACCCTCCGCCACCCCTTACGCAATCTTAGGTATGTATACTCGACTCTCGTTCGTCAAGCTTGTCACGAGCTGAAATTGAGAAATAAATGTATTTTTTGAAAATTTTCTATTACGAAATATTTCAAGTGGTCGCTTCGAACCCTTAAAGCTGCGTACACACTTGCATGAGAAATTCGTGACGTAAGCACCGTACTCCTCGAGTACGTTTTAGGTTAGGCCGTTGTTATCTCGCAAGTGTGTATAAGGCCTAATTGATGGACATGGAAAAAAAAAAAAATAAAAATGTGTATCCTTCGAATTAACGTGGTGGGTGTATTGTTTGAAAAGAGGAATAATTGAGATTTAAAAAAATGAAAAAACCTTTACATGAACATTTAAAGTGGTGTATAACTGTATATATGCCTTCGCAGGACTTAGGAATAAGAAGGGTGACTTTACTTGGAATGGTTGGGGTAATAAAGCAGAACCAACCCCTCCTGTCTTTTCTTGTCCTCCAGCCTGTCAAGGGGTGACTCGAGCGTGACGGTTATCGAGTGGTTGATCATCCCTGTAGATTCACCAACTCGTGGAACAATTTCTTTTTCCACTTGTGAATTCCTTTAAAAATTCTCGAGTACAGCATCCCCAAGTGTCAGTATCGTATCTCGGAGTTTTACCGCGAAAATACGTTAGAACGGATACATCGTCGAGAACATCCCTTGCTTGGAACATCCCGCACCCCTAACAAAAGGAGGATGCAGTATGAAAGGAAAATCGAATCGAATTAAAATATTTGAAGGAAATTTCGAAAATGGATTTAAAAACTTTTTCTTTCCGTTTTTTTTTTCTTATCAAAATATTTTTTCATCCATCATCCGTCAGGGTGGGTATATTACGCAAGTAATTTTTTTGTTCAGTTTTTTTTTTTTTAAACTCCACACCGCTCTTACGTATGTACAGTAGCAGAAGATGGCGTGTTAATACGACGATAAATAAATTGGATTTGTAAATAGAACGTGCGTGTCTGACCACGAAAAGTCGATAACTACTAGAAGCAACGTGGGTCGCCCGATGCCGATATGTATCAGTCATCGTCAATTTTACCTCGTTCAAGATTATTTTTTGTCACATCAATTTTCCTCGTTGGCTATACAATTCCAAGACATTTTTATCGCGATGGTAGAGAATTTTGCGTAAAACAAATTTTGTGGAAAAATTTTTCTCAATTTTTTCCCTTACGTACGCCATTGCTTCTTTCGAGCTTTCATATATATATGTATGTACGTATATACCGTAGAGTGTTATTGAACGTAACAGTACGTAAGTACGTAGTTAAAGGTGCTGGAAAATCTCGAGCCCAGACACTCATTGAAATTCCGTAAAATCGAAAATGGCGTCGAGGGTTCAGGGAGTCGCTACCCCTCCCCTCCCCTCCCCTCCCACCGTGCTATTAGTTGCCGTATAAATTGAGCTCCCGTACAGGAAATCGACGCTTCGTGTAACCTGCTAAGCTTCTTACGGTAACTCCTGTTCTCAGTGCCAGAGCATGGGACCCCGATATCACGTAAACGTAGTTTCCGGAGGACGGACTTCCTGAGGAAGATCAGGAAAGGGTGGGCAGGGACGTTACTGCCGTCCATTCGTAACTTTATAATCACTTGAAATTTCCTAGGTTATGGGATTTCCTACCGCAAATCAAGTCCGGTTGAATCTTGGTAACGTATTTCCATCGTTCCCTGTTACATGATAAGGACGGCCAAGAGGGTTCCCGATAAGACGCCGTTTGTCAGATGCTTCAGTCCGTTTGCCGATAAGCTGACCGTTCCACGATTATCTAGATAATCTTGGAGTAATCTGAAGATATAATTTTTATCTCAAATTTGTTGAAAAAAAGTATTTATATTAGATTTACGAAAATAGATAAAGAAAAATGTTAGGGGTTGTTTTCATATTTTATATCTAACACAAAGTACGTTCAATAGTGAATCTTCATACGTATCTGATGTTACGTCCGACTACGTCACTCAATTCGTTCCTCTTTTTCATTGTCTGGTTCGTTACTGCTTGCTCCACTTACGTCTTCGGGTTTTCACGATGGCTTTGTTACCACATTTTCCCTATTAACCGAACGAGCATGTCATCCCCCTGGGATGGATACCTATATGCCGCTAGAAAATCGTTAATCAAATACGGGGTGGCCAAGAAGTACCTTCATGGGTAAAAATAATAATCCATCCCCTTTCGTGTCCTCGTATATAGTCGTTGGTTCGTTCGTTACGATTGAAATTTTAATTAGGTCAAATATTTTTTTTTTCCAAAATTTTCTTTCCGCGAGTCTTAAGAATATTCATTAAGGGTAGCTCTTTTTTGTATTCCGTTATGTAACACGGACTGAGACACCGTGACTAAAGTTTGTATGCATTTCGACGGCTTTGCATTGTACCGCCGTCATAGAAATGCACATCGGCGACAGGGGTTGTTAGCCACGGTATTCCAGGACGGTAATAAAGGCGAGCTTACCGGCCCGACGACGAAGTGCCGTCTCGAAATATTACCGAGCTGGTAGTCGCAACTACGTGCTATAACGCTATTGGAGTAGATGCCATGCGAACCGCCCAAAATATCCGACCACACGTAGAGGCGTCGGCGTCGAGACTAATCGGCCGGTCTGTTTGCACTCGTAATTCAATATAATTTTCAGTGTCTTGCCAATGTCGGATTTATTTACGAGGATAAGTTACCGACCGCGCCATATGAATTTACTAAGCTTTCACACAGTCCGTTGTAATAACATTAACAATGTCGCGCCTTGAAAGCGTTACAAAGTTAATATATATTTTTTTCAAAAAAAAAAAAAAAAATGGACTAATTTTTCATAAAAATGTATCGATCTGAAATGAAAAAAATTTTTTTTTAATTAATCTAAATTTTCATCCCGCTCTCGCAATGGACCGACATCGGAGTCCAACGTGATACTTTGTTGTTTCTCGTGCTTGAACATTCACTTCGCTTCTTCTCCCTTCATAAATGGCGGCAGGTAAGAGCTGTCCCGACTGTCAGACGTAATTCTCTGTTTGACGTGGGATTAACGCGCTAATTTGACAGCTGAGCGAGCGTCGCGGAGCGTCGGTCTTGCGGTATCGGACGCGCGAAGGAGATCGTAACAACGCCGCGACGCTTCGCATGGCCGCGAATTATCCTTGCTAAATGAACAGACACGTCTCGCCGTGACTTGGGTAGCGTCGCGACGTCTAACCCGGGGACGGTAGAAACGACAGCATAGACGTCCTCAGACTCGCCATTCATTTACCAGTCCTCCGCAACGCGCTACGCTCTGGTACCTCTCCAGCATCCCTTCGCGATCCTCCTCATTTTCTGGCTTCTCTCCCTTCATCTTTTTTTACCCTTATTCATCCTCCTTCTCTTCTTCCTCGTCTAATGGGTATCCTCTTACACGGCAACACTTTGCTCTGGGTAGTATTTATCCAAGCCACGCCAGACGGCTTCTCGTCTCAACTCGCGGGGGGTCATTGACCTTTTCGAAGACGAACATTTTTTTACTTTCTCTTTTTTTTTTTTTCTTTTAGTCACTCAAAAGCGACGATGAAAATTTTTTGAAAAAAATTTTCAAAAAATTTTTTTCTCGCCTTTTTGCATTCCCTCCTCTTTCTGGCACGTCTTGCAGATGGCGACAGACCACGTATCGAGCGCACGTGTCCCACTTTAAGTTTACAGGCGTGTTTGGGCGAGCAGATTCATAATACGTAACCCAATTATAAGTAATTGCGCAGAGACCTGTAGCGTAAGCAGCGTGACGTACTTTACCCCAGTCACCCTTAGCCGAGGGTAAACTCGCTGCTGCATCAAAGGGGTTTATTTTAGGAATACCCTTGTCTGCCTATCTCTTCGTATCTTTTGCTTCCATGTTTTTTTATCGGCCTTTTACAACCCTCTTTGTCTCCCCCTTCATCCCTTCCGTCGTACGAGTAGAAGGAAGCTAAGGGATGCACGATACGGAAGAGGGTGGCTGAGGAAATGTGGTAACAAATTTTTTTTTCATACCCACTTCCGGTTTCTATATCACATGCACGTTAGATACTATCGATCTGAAAAAGTGAGTGGCGGCATATATGAAAAAATTTTTGTTATAAATCAAACTCAAATTTTAAGTTACAGTTTAAGTCATGGCAGAGGGTCGATCTTTTTTTTTCTTTACCTCTCTAACAGATCGCGTGTACTTTTGATTTTTGGTCGTTCACTTGAGCCAATGGGACCCGAGCAGACAAACTGGTGCAGATCGTCATTAAAGCAATCCCGTAAAAATGAGTACAGGAATTCAGCATCCTCGTCGCCGCTATTGAGAAAAGCAGCCGGTCCTCGTAAATCGTTAATCTCCTCGTCATTTTATGTCGCTGACTTTTGACAAAACTTAATAATCGTCCGAGACGCCTCAGCATCCGGTGTGATATATTTGTGAATAATCTCATCGTTATTTTTATTAATTACGTCATTAAAATTCACCATTCCCACTGCAGTAGGAATGGTTAGCTGATGATGAAAAAAAAATATGTATTTTCCAGAAATAAGTATAATCCATAATTTTCATATACAAAAGTGGCAGACGCTGCTTAAAAAAAAAAATGTGTTTACTCCCACATCGACAATTGAAAATAATTTTCAATTAAGCCTCAAGTAAAATTTAATTCACGTGAAAATTGACAGGTCGTACGCATTACCATAGCTTCGGCTTCTACTTACAACACGGCTATCGCACAGCTGTCTCTGGCGAGCGCCATATAAGCTGATTACGTGGGTTCGCCGTTAAGCCAGATACACAAACAGATCTCAGGGACGTCGCCGTGTCGTCGATTCGAAACGGCCTTTCCAGTGCCCTAAACCAATTAACACGCTTGAGCGTGATCAAAATCGTTTTTGTCGCGGTTCACCGATTCGATTTTCCCTGCGGTCAGATAATTCCATTCCGCGTATAAGGGCGAGGGGGAGGGTGGAGGGGGTGGACATTGTGAATATGGCGAAAGAGAAGAAGAACAACTAGGGGTTGAAAGTCGACGAAAGCATTAGTATCCACGTGTGCATTTCGCTTCGAGTCGCAATTTAAATTCAGACACGCATTTTTACACGCCCTTAATTGACAACCCTCATTTTCTCCCCATAATCCTATAATTCGAATTTGCAATATTTACCGAAAAATTCGATTAAATTTTCACGATATTACGTCTGACTACAGTCGTCCCTATCTACTGTGACGATACTTGCCAAAAAGTCTCTGGACACTAAGGCTGGTCCTCAAACAAATTTTTGACCTTCGACTTACTTCAGGTTGGTATACCGAGGATAGTCAGTACGATGTACCGGGTGTTGTTATAGTTCCTGTCTCACGTGCCTTTGCGCTGGTGTTCTTTCAATTGTAGCATAAAACTTTTTTACTGGACTGTACGGGTGCACTGTTAGTAGATACGTTCGGACATAATCGGACATTGCTAATTTTCTTTAACGTCACTTGCCTTTAGAGTTTACGTAACAGTTAATAGTAGCTTCGTGCTTTTTGCCACATTCTCGAGATCTTTATTGGCTGTTACTATTAATAGTAACGGACGAGTGTGTGGGAGGAGTCTTGAGATTTTTGGCTGCCACGTAATTTTCATCGCCTTTCCAAAAAATCCTGTTCCCAATTCTCGACGGGATCCGTCTTCTTGTTATTGCTGATTCATCTACTCGACTGCCGCTGCTCTTTCATTTGCTTTGCCTTTTATTTTCTCTGTTAATCCAGCACTGCTTGATATATGCATATTAGTATGTCTATATATATGACAGGCAGCTATTACCGTGATATTACTGGTTAATTTAATTATAACGTTATATTGAATTGGAATTATTATAATCCGAGTATAGATTTGAGACAGACGAATTTTGTATTATTTCGTTGAGCGTCCGTGTATAGTGAACTACCAATTATAATGGAATTTTGATATTGGATCTTGATATAATTCAGTTCAATTAAAATTTGCTTTTCGGCGACAGAAACGATTTGACAGATTTCTTTCGTGAGTGCCTAGAGAGGTTTGTAATTCTGGAAACGAAAATGGCCGTCCTTATTATTTGTAGAGATGAACGCGATTGGTGAATCGCGTGATTAGAGGCAGGGACGAAGCGATGCTGTTCAAATCGACACGAATAACGCTTGTGGACGGTAGCTGTGTTAAAGACGCCGGAAATTCAATTATAATTTACGCGCGCAGCATCCAAAACGTCTGTAAATACATTTAAGGAGAGTTAAATTCGGTTTTAAAACTTACACAGACACTTGCCTAGCTGTCACTCGTAATTAAGACATCTCTCTAAATCGACGTCGTTGTTAATCAGTTTTGTAATTTTCCAATATAAATGTATTCCTAAATTTCGCCCAAAATTTAAGAAAATATTTTTTTGGTTTGATCTTTTCATCGATAGTCGAGAAAAGTCTATCCGCAATAAAAATAAAACGTGTCTGGATTTATGAAAATCGCGACAATAGGTTTACCGTTGCAAGAATAGCCGTAGATGTAGCAGGAGATTTCACGACGGGGCAGCGAGAACAAACGGAGAGTGAAGAACCCTGGGAGAAGCGAAGAACAACGTCCGCAGGCGTCGCAGAGTCGACGACGGCCGTCGCCGTCGCCAAAGCAGCAAAACGTTATGTTCCGCCGTCGCTTCACGATCCGTCGGCCAATTCGCAGGCATAATTTATTACACAATAGTACGCCATTTAAAAATCACACTAAAAGCATTATTCGTACTAGGTATATTGAATTAATTTTTTTTTCCGTATGCATATATACATATAAATATAAATATATGTGCTCAATATTATAAATTGATCAACTATCGAATCGCCATAACAAAAAGTCAAACGTATATCTTATAAGTACAAGTAAAAAAGTCCCGTTTCCATCGTGCGTGTCGAAACGCGATTAAAGCGCGACTTCCGCACATGGAAACCCTCGTATTTACGAGCACAAAACATCCGAGAGATATCACAGTCTTCATTCGCCTTTTAACTTGTCCAGCCATTAAAATCTATATGGAATCCATTAAAATTATCATTAAGTTAAAGAATGTATACCCCGTTCGATATAACGCACGTAACTTTCCGTTAGCGTTAAAAACTTGTGAAATCCAGTCTAGGAAAGTATATCCACGTGAAGTACGATTTCAAAGCCGTCGTCTATACTGTAGTTATTGTTGTAGTAAACCATAGCGAACCGTCGGCCAGTCGTCGGCGTGGGTTTCCTGAAGAGAAGTAACTATAGAAAGAAGGGTAGTCAGACAGGGTTCGACAGGATGAGGTAGGTGGCCTGCAGTCGCGCGGGTTGTGTAGTGTCTATCGTATCGTCGTGGTGTCGGAGTGGGAGTAGTATCACGTGGACGAGGGTGGGTACGGAGCGCGGCGGGGAAGTAACAGGGGGAAGATACCGACGGGTGCGCATGCGTAAACATCTCCCCGAACGGTTAGTCGCGCGCGGCCTCTCACTCGCGCCGCATCTCCCGTGTCTTAGCACCGCGTAGAAGCGCCTACGCTCTCTGGCCGTTCGCCTGCGAAGGAAGCCGCTTTACTTTCCTGCACGCTTTCATGTAAACGCTCGTAGAATTCAATGCGCTCGTTGACGTACTTAATCGATATTTACGCGTGACTTGCTTCTTCCTCGTCGTAACATTTAAAAAGAACCACCGAATCTGCCTGTGTCGCCTGACCGTTACGAAGCGTCGCGCGATCTAACGTTGAAAACTCGCCGACAGTTATTGTACACGGTGCATCAGTTGTGTACTCGTTCGGTGTGAACTACGTGTCTAAGGTAACTTGGCTGACGTTTATTGGTCGACGTTGTATCGTCTAGTGCGACAGTTGTGTCAGGGTTCTATCGCAGCTTACGGGCTAATCGGTGTGTTTCTATAGTGTTTATCGTACTGTGTGCACTGACAAGTTTACCGTTGAGTTTCGTTGCATTTTATTATCGCTATTGACAGTGCGGCTGGCAACTCGTGTTATTTGGTTGTCGATCTGTTTTTGTGCGCTGTTGTTATCCAAGGGATGACACCGGGGTAATTATCTGGGACTATCTGTCGTAAGACTTCGTACCAGCTTGTTTCGTGACATTGGGAAAGTTATTTGTCCGTTTATCTTATTAGTGCAATACTTAGGCTGGACCACGTGGCCGTGCTACGAACATCTGTTGTGTTCAGCTGCTACTAGGTTGTTGTTGCTGTAACTCTAGTGTCCGTGAAATTTTTACGATATACCCAGTGAGTCACTTCGGCTTCTTCCCGAGGCAGTGTTCCTTTTAGGTGAAAGATTTTTTATTATGCTCTCGTCTTGCGCGACAACGACAATCGTTTTTTGAGGTTATTCGTAACGCATTGCTTAATCGTATAGTGGCTTTTGATCAGGATCACTCCTGTTTTACGGTCTGTGTAAATTTTTCTTTGTTTTTGACTAATTGTCATACGACTTGCGTCGAACACGTGGCTCTGTTCTTTGCGTTCCTCTACGAGTGTGTGTGTGTATGAGTGGATCCAGTGCTGTGCGTTACAGTCAGTAGAGAGTTTCATTTACCGTCCGACCTCGGCTGTCTGACGAGGTGCAGATCTCTACCACTTCCATCGCCACGGGATTCTTCGGACTTCCCACGTTTTCGTAAATCTTGTGAAATCATTGGACAAACATTTGCTCTTCGTAAACGAGGTGAGTTATCGTTTTATCGGTGTAACAAGAATTTTCTTTGTGTATTTCTTGTGAAGATACGAAAATCTGTTTAACGGTTGTGCCATTCAAAATTAACGGACGAACGCGTACGAGGGTTAAGGAATGTTTTTCGTAATTTATTCGGGTATCGTGCGGTGTATGATTTTTAAAAAATGTTCCTTTTCAAATTGCCTAATGGTTCGGACAAAATCGGGACGCTTAAGGGAAATACGTACGTTCTGGCTTACGCGATCCCGCCATGTAAACACGGCCGATCCAATTACATAGGAGCGCAGCAACATAAGCTCCGAACCCCAGGAAGATACCAGACTGACCCGGCGCCCTGCTATGCCGCCCTTTGTAACCCTGCACACCCCCTGCTGACATTTTAACATATCGACCCTCAATGGCGTAGCCAATCAATTACCAAGGAACTTCCTTACTGTCGTTGTCGTACCCACGTTCGTATCTTCTATATCCTTGGAGCTGCTTCGCACGCTGATTACCCATAGGTTTAATTAAGCTCGTTCTTATGGGAATACCAGTATCCTGCCTCGGGAGGGTAAATTTACGGAAATTTGGAATTTTCGCATTTTTTTTTGTCCTTGCAAAAACTGCTTTTCACTAACAACCGAGAAACGTACGTGTATCTCTGGAGGATCGTATATACCGTGTGTATACGTATGGGCACCCTAGGTACCGTACGTGACTGTACGAGATGATCGTGGACGGAATGTTTTATGTTGGATAAAAATGAAAATTTTTTTTTTCTTTTTTCTTTGAAACACGAGGACTATACAAAATTAGAACTTTATCAGACCGCGTTCCCCTTTTTTTTTCTTCTATTGATAAGCTTTGTCAGCGATGCCAACGCCACGTTCACAAAAGCCTGGCGAAATGTCATATTCGCAAAATGTCAGCAACCCCCTGAGGCGTCATGGGAATATGGTGTATATATGCTCTGGGCATGGGGTTCGTGCCGACAGTCCAGACAGGGGTGAGTCGAAGGTTTGGGCCCTCGAGTATAAGGGGTAACTGGAAGTAGTACAGAACTACGCCTGCGAGAAAGTAGTATTGTCTTACCCTTGGATGATGGCTTTCCTTTCTCCACCCTCTCACCGCCCCCTTGTCCCTTCCAATGGTTGATCACATCGAAAATACCGAAGAATTCCATTTCCCTCTTTCACGAAAAATAATTGAACGACTCGGTCAACGATGGCGATCATACCTTAAGTCCCAGCATCCAGTCACCGGTCCATTGGACCGTTTGGTCTGTCCTTGACACTTGTACCTTGATATCCTTCGCAAAAATCCGTCGGGAATAGCGCCACTGTCAAACTCGAGTGTAACTCGTATAGGCGTCGCGGCGCTTTTTGAAAAATGACCAGACGTCAGCGATGACAAATGACGCGACATTCCGCGTGGTAACAAAAATTTTATGCAAAAATGGTAGTATTTTGAAGGGAGTGTCTAAAAAATTGTTTCCCTAAAAATTCGTTTTTTTTTTTTTGAAATTGTATACTTCACTCTTTGGAATTTTTTTTTTGGATTTTATACTGTGCCTCGATACCTTTGATTTTTTTTTTTGTATCGAGTCCTTAATTCAGACTCCGCTCGACCGTCCTTCTGCTTCTGTAAGCGCTACCCGACTTGCTTCGACAGAGAACGGAGCAGATGGCGGCGTGAAATAATACTAACACACATAGCTGGCTATTGATTTTTCCGGCGGCCACCCTCGAGTACTCTGACGTCTGGGGTTGCCTGTTCTGGGTTCCCGACTTCGCCTAGAAGTACACGCCCTTCCTTACCTTCCTCATCGTACACCTCTCTCTCTCTCTCTCTCTCTCTCTCTCTCTCTCTCTCTCTCTCTCTCTCACACTCACTCTCTTTCTCTCTCTCACTGTTATCAAAGTTTCGTACGAAAACGGTGAATCGAGTTTTGAATCGATAAAAATTTTTTCGGAAATTCAAAATGGACGCTTTCACGATCTCGGCACCCATTGATCCTCACGATCTAACGGTACGAACACGGCAGTCCAGACGCCGTACATCATTCGGCGTCATCGACTCGGCAGTCGCGCGCGCTCGTTGGCTTTAGAAATTCCCCTTTAGCTCTTGGTTCTGTCCGCAGTTAATAATGAAACCGAGAGTTTGATTTAACAGCGTCATTAGCCGTGCATGCTCCAAGGTGCCCGAGCATGTGGCTTCGTCATCCCGAGGCTTCGCAGTTGACATCGCTGACTTCGAGTAATCGCGCGCGTTTAATTTAATACGGCAAAGTAGGGACCGGAGACGTCGCGACGTTTCTTATACTCATATTGGGAGACATAGTTGGACCACTTTTCTTTTTTCTATAGAAATTTTCTCTCACCTTTGACCCTCTTGACGACGGATTTCTTATCAACGGTACAAACTCTTAGTAATTTAATCGATCATTTTGTTTTTGATTTTTTTTTAAGTAGATACCCTCCTACCTGATCAGACGTCCTTCCTATCTGTGTACGTATGCGTATACGTCAAATTGACGGAAATTACGTGCGCGTTACGCGTGCGGAATCTATTTCCGTTGTATTAGGCACTGCCCACAGTCCTATGCCGTCCTAAAGCCGTTCAGTCCTATGCTAATTTGCGTTATGCTACGGAACATACGTGGCGTTGTGTGGCGGCGGCTAATGCGTTGGAAAATTATGCAATTATTGGCCGCGGGAGGGGAGAGGGGGGGGGGTCGATTCTTTATTTATTGATTAAAAATTTTGTTAATTTTTTCTATCGATCGATTAGATTGAAAAAATTTTTTTTTCGGCTAGGCAAATTCTCCCTGGCCAGTCTTACGCGGCGTTTTCAAATTTGCTAATCGATCGGGTCAAGTTCGCGGAAAGCAGGATTCATTATACGGAATCTATTGCCAACAGCTGGCCGGCCTACATACTGGGTGTGCAGGATATTTCTGAATTCTTGTACGTCTTATGTATGACGTATAATAGGTAAGCGTTATGATCGATTTTTAAACGTGAACAGCAAACAGCTGTTTTGATACTGGCTGGAATTAATGAATCGATTAATTAATTTGGAAATATTTTTTCGAATCACTTTTTATTACGCTCATTTTGGCAATATAATAAATTTCACGGGACATTAAATACCAGGTAATTAATAATTGGGCAATTATACTTTATTTATAAATATTACGTGAGTTATGTTATTGAAAATAATTTTTTTCATCGTCACAATAATAATCGTAATTGTTTAATCATTCATTCCAATGCCGTTCATGGCCGATAATCGAAGGCCCGATCGATTAGCGCTGCTCATCAATTTTCCCAGATATCGATAGCATCGATTGCTTTCGCGAGGTTTGACGCCGGGACGCGTTTAGAATTCTCAATGGGACGTCAGAGTTCCTCGATTTTACACGGATGTTAAAACGCGCTGTGTATTATTTTTGTTCTATTCAAAGACTCCTTACACTAGTAACGACACTTTATCCCGGTATCTGACCGTATCTAAGCGCAAGCTTAATTATTTCCAAACACCAGTCTCTCCGAGAGATAGCAATTGATAAGGGAATCACGATCAGACATATGTCTCGTATATACGATATTAAAAGAAAATTTTCTTTCATATAATTTTACTTTTATCATTGCCCCTCGGACTCCATCAGTATCACAGGCATTCATCGACGTACCGACTATCCCCACCTACGATCCAATCCAACCTCATCCAAACTTCCGTATCAACGAAGACAATAAACGAACCCAAGGAGTTCGCATAACCCCCAAAAATAACCAATATACGTGAGTCCATACGTATATCCAATCGGTACTAGGACTTCTCGTACGAGATCACGTGTTACGCGAGTATAAAGTTAAGTTATGAGGGGTGGTGGGCGGAGCTAACTCAAGAGTAGTACACTGCGTTAACCTCTCCTATCATTACACTAATTCTATCATTTCTCGGCAAACACTCGCTCGACAGATCGGTATTCAGATATCATCTAACCGCGAACGCGCGTGCGTCGATTCTCAATGCGCGATACCTGAAACGCGTAGCTTCGTATACGACAAGCGCTTTTGTGCGAACGCACCCTGACGTTAAGACAGGGTTTAAGATTTTCACGATCTCCTCATACAGTCGTATATTCGAATCGGTAGATTTTTTTTTATTTACTTTTTTTTTTAATTTTTTTTTTGAGGCAAATTACACACTTCCGGTATATCAACGTTTTGGAGGCTACCGATCTGCTCATGTGGATACGAATTATGGGCGAGGCCAGGCATGGGGGGTTGGGTTGGGTTTTATGGGGGATTTCGTAAGGAATGTACATTGGGCATTTAATTGACGTCAGGGGGTTGGTCACCCTTACTTCGAGCGTTACTTCATAGCCACCCCTTGCGTGCTATTCGTTCGGGCCATATTGACCATTTTTGGTACCGACTACCTTGTACGTGGCTAATGACCACCTACCCTTGAAGCAATGAGGGGTCAGCAGCCGTGGAGGGGGAATTATGATTTGTTTGCGACAATTAACCCTCTGCTTCCCCTCCTTTGCATATCGGACGCCAGTTCCTGGATTTTCAACCCCTATGCGGATACAATGTTTCCGGGACTTCCGTTTGACGATCGTGCGCTAGACGCCCGGCCCCCCCCGTAACGTGCTCGATGCCGGAATGCGCCTAAGCAGCCCCTGAACTTTGGATTTATCCCTCTGGCCCCCCCTACCTCCCCCTCGCTGGTCTAGGGAAATTATGCGAGACAGAAATGAAATTTCGTGAGGGTAGTCGCGGTAGGGGAGGGGGGGCGGGGGGGTTACCACTTCCTTAATGACGGAAGGTCACGTGAGACGACGCGCGTGAGCGTCGTTGAGGGCGATACGAAAAATTATACGGAGACAATATCATATACGTACAATCGTCCCTTATTCCTTATCCGATCCCAGATAGCGTTTAACGCACCCCAATCGGGAGAGATAGCACAGGTCAGGCCTAGGGCCCTGCAGTGAACCCGCTTTGTTTAAGGACGGTTCGGTATTTAGTGACAAGCTTGCATATCCTTCAACCACTTCCGCGAGGTGTTACGGCTGGATTGATGAAGTTGTCAGGGGCCATTCTTACAAGGGATGATTTTCATGCATACTTCTCACTCGGTCAGCGTTCCCTATGATCGCTTCATACGTAACCCGTCCCTTTGTACGTAACTCGGAAGGATGCCTGTGTATACCGTACATATGCACGTACACCTCCTGCTGGGCTGGCACGCGTAAACGAGGGTTGGTCTCTCCCCGCGAAATTGGGAAGGGGCATTTAATTTATGGTGGTCGCCCCGAGGGGGGGGGGCCCCCATGAACTCTCCCGTCCCTGGTGCCTGGTGGCGCCGCGCCACGAGGACCCTTCGTCAAGTCCTCCTACCCTTCGGGTTTGCTGAATTTAGTCTCGCGCTGCAAATACAGCCACCTGCCACAATTCTCTTCCGTCCCTTCTCTCTCTCTCTCTTGCTCCCTGTCCGACTACCATCCGTGTCTCGCTCCCTTCCCCGTTCACTCCTCGTTCACCCACCTACGAGGGCGATAAATCCCACGGTTACCTGAACTTACGTTTGCTACCCATCTCCGACGTCCATTCTTCTTCACCTGGTCCCTCTCTCGCTAAAAGGCGACTGCGCGATTTTTTTTTTAAGGGTTGATCTAAGGACTTTCTCGGGTCGTCGTCCCTGTGACACTTTCTGTGCACGTAACTGTACTTGCGAATAACGGGGAACGCCGAACCCTTCGCGACAGTGGATATTGAGAGTAAGCAGTAGAAGAAAATGTTAAGGGGCAGGTTGATTTTTTTGTTTTTTTTTACATTCTTGTACGTCAAACGGATAGCGTCCCGGCATTGTTGCCGTAAGACGTAAACTTGAAGGAAACCATGAGACTGGTATTGCTTTTATACGTATCGTTCTTCTTCATCTTCCCCGTTCGTCCCATATCTCTCTCTCTCTCTCTCTCTCTCTCTCTCTCTCTCTCTCTCTCTCTCTCTCTCGTTCTTTTCCTTTCTCCTCTTTATTGGAAACTGGACACGGCTCTTGCAACTCCGTTACCTATACTATCGGCTCATATAAATCTTCACAGGAAAAAGATTCTCGGTACGGTTCACACGTGCGCACGTGTCCGCACACGTGGATCCTGGTTCGATGTTCCCTGACAGGCGACTGTAAATCTACGGTGCTCGATATGTCGCCTCTCGTAAAAGCGTTACGACTTATTACTTTTCGATTGCTCCTCCTTGGCCGTAACACATCGTCCGCTTGTACGCGTCACGCCTGGCACTTATCTCTACGTGCAGCGTTGAACGCAGGGCGTGCACATGTGCACGTGTGCACGCGACGATAGTGGGTTACTGTGCGCACATGCGAAATGCATTGAACTCCAGGATTCACGTGGTAGATCAGACGGTGCGTGGGTTGATAATTGATAACCATCGTTACGCTGATGTTCGGTCGTGCACAGCAGATTTCGACGTTACCGACGGTGGGTAACGTAGAGTCGATTTACATCGTCGTTATTTCTGAGTCGATTACAGAGTCAATTTTATATGTATATTATTTATCGCACGGGCTTTTAATAAGGTGCTACAAATTTTCTTGCTAGTCCAGTCGTTAACGCTTGTCCGAGAATCAGAGTGCTGAGTCTCTGTGAAATAATGGGAAATTTTCTGCTTGTTTCAGGTACGTTACTGACTATTTCATAATGGCACTTGGCTGCACGGCTATCTTGACTTTCTGACGTGAGTAAACATCAAGTATCTGTTTTACTGTATATGCTGTCTGTACGAATTACGTACATTTTTCGTTCGGAATTAACGTAGCTCATGCCGCGTGTTCTCGGGGGTTGTTTTATTTAAAAAAATTTTTTTTGCTCCCGTGAACGTCTTTAGTTGCGGGAAAACAAGGGAAAAAAATTATTCGACGTTGTCACTGTAACGGGTGTAGGTTAGAGGATCGGTTTTTTTAAAAATGAAATGTATATGTATACTGGTACTTGTATTGGGATAACCGGGAAGAATTTTGACGTAGGGACCTAACCTAACCTAACCTAACCTAATATCGCGTACTTCAGGTTGCCGCGAAAGGGTAATTGGTGACGCGCGAGGGGTTATAGGAATGGGCGAGAGAAGGAGGGACGGTGGGAAAATAAAGAGAGGGAAATGAAAAAGAGCGGGAAACATTCAAACGGCGTTTATTGCGCGCGTAAAAAAGAGAGAGAGAGAGAGAGAGAGAGAAAAGGTTGGACGGGATTCGCTAGGCGTTTTTTACGAGGCCGTTCGGCGTTTATTGCGCGCGTAAAAAAGTGGGCGAGAGAAGGAGGGACGGTGGGAAAATAAAGAGAGGGAAATGAAAAAGAGCGGGAAACATTCAAACGGCGTTTATTGCGCGCGTAAAAAAGAGAGAGAGAGAGAGAGAGAGAGAGAAAAGGTTGGACGGGATTCGCTAGGCGTTTTTTACGAGGCCGTTCGCAATGATCGCGACGAGACCAGAAACGCTGCGGGGATAATAGGAAAAGTTATTGGGCCGAAGCAGCTTATATTGCCACCGTCTCTTCGGGTAGGGTGCAAACAATTTGTCGGACTCGTTTGACGAGGCAGTTTTAGGGTGTAATTAATTGTGAATATATATACATATATATATATAATCCGAACTTATCGTAATAGAATTTGGAGAATTTGGGCAGATTTTTTTTGGAAAAAAAATATATTCGCGGGTCAAGGATGACGGAAGACAGTGGAAGAATGAAGTTGGAATATGATTTTGGAGAGCAAAATTTTGAGTTTGCTCGATCAATATTTTTGTTTAAGGGTCATTGATTTTTTTCACCCTCGTCAATTTGCACGCGAATCAACCGACTGATTATTATTCACTCGTTTTTTCTTTTCCCGAGGAATTGCGTCAGAGCTCTTAATGATTTTGGGCCGACACGGGTCCGTTTAATTCCCTTGGAAATTTCTAAGTCCCGGGGGGCCTGCGGAGGGGTCGCCACCCTGAGTAGCCAACTTGGTACATTATCGGGGGATGCAGAATCACCGACGTCCCCGATGCTTCCCCTGGATATTCGCCCCTTGCATAGTGGATGTCAGTCGTACCGTCAGGACCGTACTAAAAGCACCCTTGTATTCGGGTTAGCCATTTTTCGTCCCTTCCACCCTTAGCCATCGTCACCAAACTTTATTAACCATGTAGCATCCTCAAGGATCCTGTCCACGTGGCGGACGAGCGTTAACGTTCAGCGAGGTTTCCTTGTCGGGATTATTTTTATCGTATTTTTATTTTTTTTTCTGTAAATATTTATTTTGTCCTTTTCTCATCCCCTTCGGTCGTAATTTTTTAATTCTCTTCAAACATTCGTCAACGATAATACCGTCATCGATAAGAGGGTGGAAAAAAGGCTAAATAAGACATCCGACGAAGTTACTCGAGGAGGGTCTCGAAGAATTCGACCAATTAGCCATTCGCTCATTAACATCCCCTAAATTGATGCTGATTGAAATTGCACGCAGTAATTTCGCAATAATTGAAACGTCAGGAGCGAATCTTTTTCTCTCTCATCCCAACTAGTCTCACGGGACGATGAAGTTTTGCCGTCCGTTTAATTGATCTCGCACCCCCCCTGCTCCCCTCCTGCTCCCTCCCACCTTCTCGCCACTGTAAGATCTTAGACCTGACGTTGCGCGGCTGATGAATACAAGGCTTCGGTAATTGACAGTACTATATGTATGTGTATTTACGTACGTATAGGCATTGTTTTGATCCACGGCGCCAAAGCCAGGGATGCCAACCTTCCGCGAACGAAACCGCAGGAAACTTCACAGACCTGGTATATTGTCACTGGCAATAGTTACCAACTTCAATGGTACGTTTGTAACCGTAGTTGTACCACTGTTCGTCGCTAGCATACGTAATGATATCCCTCTAGGGAATTTAACGAACAGTCACTGATCAATGGATCATCTTAATTGGATAGTCTCAAGCA
This sequence comes from Cephus cinctus, assembly GCF_000341935.2. Taxonomy (NCBI): domain Eukaryota; kingdom Metazoa; phylum Arthropoda; class Insecta; order Hymenoptera; family Cephidae; genus Cephus; species Cephus cinctus. The sequence goes on along the minus strand of NW_014333216.1, from coordinate 613,598 downwards.
ATAATTTGTAAACACTGGATTTGCGTTCAATTTCATTGGCAGGGTCTTCGTTTGATATTGGGGATAAATTTCTTTTTTTTTTTTTTTTTTCATTGTGACAAAATTTGTTGAAAATTATTTCATTTTAAAAATATTAATATATTTTTATTTTTAAAAATTCATTTTTTTTTTTCACTTCCCATTACTTAATTTCTTTTTTTTTTTTTTTTTTTCATTGTGACAAAATTTGTTGAAAATTATTTCATTTTAAAAATATTAATATATTTTTATTTTTAAAAATTCATTTTTTTTTTTCACTTCCCATTACTTACTCTTTCGCACCTTGCACCATTGTGCGATTAATTCGGGTACACGCAATTAGTCTTTGGATAACGGAGCTAGATTACAGTACTTGAAAATATTTCTTAATTCGCAGTTCTACAGGTTGTTTCGAAAGGCTGCGCGACCAGCAGCAGTACTTATCC